>NW_008794085.1:2477674-2485291 GCF_000699145.1 Aptenodytes forsteri
TATCAAATATAGCAAAAAAAAATTGGAAGGGGACAGCTTAAAATGAAACACTCTAAAACTATAATTTTCTGACATTTAGAATGATATAAATGTTTTAAATGCTAAATTTCACCTAAAGCAGAATATTTATTTTAAGCCTGAAAAAATAGGGAGAATTTTATTTGAATTTTTTTAATTACTTTTTGAATCAGCCTTGCTCCCTATAGAGTTAATGCAAGTAAAATGTTTAAAATGTCCCTGGGAGATAATAGCGATATGTTAACTGCTTCTGTAAGATAAAATAGCACTGCTGAGCCCACAGGGTTTATACTGGTTTTGCAATAGTGTAAGCAAGAGACAAAAGAATAAACTGCTGTATGAATTGCTAAGCCTGTATTTGGAAGGAAAGCATACTGAACTAGTGATTATGTTAATTTCTTCCAATCGGTATGCATATTTAGTACCAAAGTAATTTTATTCACATAAGTATCTCTTCTTAATTTCCTCTCAGATCCGCTCTCCACTATTCGAGGAATACAATGGCATCTGGCCCAGGGACCCATTTACTCGATCTTCCAAAATCACCCAAATGGTTTCTTCATGTCTTACCCAGCCCTTCAAGTTTGAATACAGTAGCGGACGGATTGGGAACATTTATGGCCCAGAAGACTGCCCCGCTATGTGCATTAACATAGTGAGAGGAATACTGAACATGATGCAGATAACCATTAAAAAATCACAGAACGTGTATGAATTGCAAGAGGTTTGTTTTTTCCATTCTAAAGCTACTTGACCGAAAGGATGTGTTCTGTTTAGGTGCTCTTCCTTCAAGATTCTGTTTATTTGCATCTACTTTCAAATGTAGAAAAATCATCAAAAAAGGTCAATTTTTATTCACATAGAAGAAGATGGGTGCATATGTGTTGAACGAATTATCTGAGCTGGATTCTTTTTAAGACATCTGCCCTTAAGACTTAAGACGCAATCCTTTGAAGAAAAAAGAATTATTAGCTATGAATGTATTTGTTATACGGCTTCGCTGATACAGCTACTTGGTCCATTTTATTTGTTCATTGTTGATATTAATTAACTGATTACTTTTTCATTTTAAACTCAGTCCCCTGACTGAGTATTGTTCACATGTCTATTTTTTAGTTCAGTAGGATTAATTGTGAGTAATGGTAACGGGTTACAAAACATAATTAAGACTGTTCAGTAGGCCCTTAGCCTCCTACCTTCAGACCCTTCAGAATCTTCGTTCAATAAAACTTCTTGTCATGCAGTGAAATCCTGGTATAACTGGGAAGTCTCATTGCCTCTGTTGATGTGCACAGGCTGGAATTGGAGGTGTTTGCCATACAAGGTACATCATCCAGGAAGACAGGAAGAACAGCCGAGTCTCCATTACCAAAACCGTAGACCAAAATAATTGCCAGGAAAAGGTGATGAAGAGTGTTGGAATGGCTTACGTCTATCCTTGTCCTGTCGACATGATGGTACGAGAGATGTGAAAAGATCTTCCTGATTACAAGCACGGCCATTCTGTTCCCATTCACTCTTTGGGTCTCTCTGTCCTCCTGCAGAAGGGAAGGCTCGTAAAAGGGACTGCAGCTTTCTCCTACAAACTGAAGCAGTCAGACAGTGGCACCCTGATCACCGAAGTGGTGTCGCAGCAGGTGTATCAGATCTCACCACTCAGTGAACCTACCGGTGTTGCTGTCATGGAAGCAAGGTAGGTGGGACATGGGCTTGCTTCACAAAGTGAGAGTAATTATAGATTCTGGCAGTCCCTTTCACCCCCAGTTGAAGTGAAGTGAGAATTGAGCTCCACAGCAGTTGGGTAAAGCTGCGAGTACTCATACTCGAGGTTTCTACGCTCCTAAAAATTCAGTGAACCATTCTTTATTTGTACCCCGGTGAACTTGGCACTACAATTACATGGAAGAAAAGGAGAAAAGCTCTTTTGCTCGTTTATACCATAAGAATGCAACTTTACTACTCTGTCCTGAAAAAGGGCTAATTTATAGTGTCAGGAGGAAGATGGTGCACATAGAAGTAAGATCATTGATTACACTGAGTTGGTAGCTCTCATTCAGAAGGCAGCAGTTTAGCTCCTCCTCAGAAACGATTTCATTGTAGATAACTAATACTATTTTGTTCCAATTAGAAGGCTTTATCCATTAGCAAACTGTAAGATTTTACTATGATAATGATGATTAAAGAGTAAAACTTACCATCACAGTATCACTGAGCCAACAAACAGCCAAAGCAGATGGAGGAAGAGAGCTAATTCATCCCTCCCATGGCACTTGTCTCTTGACAGACAACAACTCACCTTGCTTGAAGTGAGAAGCGAACAGGGGAGCGCCCCGGACATTTCCATGCAGAGCTACGGAAGCCTTCGTTACCACTTCCCATCAGTATTGCCACAGATGCCACTGCAGCTAATCAAGATGAAAAATCCAGAGCAACGGGTATAGTATTTTTAGGTCTTCAAATTGCTCTCCGAATCAAAGAATTAATGAAAGAGTAATGATCATAAATTCCAAAGGATTTAATTATGTATGCCCTCTCTCTCTCGTGTTTTGTAACAGATAGTAGAAACATTGCAACATATAGTCCTGAATAACCAACAAGATTTCCATGACGATGTTCCATACAGATTCTTGGAGCTCGTCCAGCTCTGCCGGATAGCAAGCGCTGATACTCTTGAGTCCATCTGGAGACAATTTTCAGATAAACCCCGCTACAGGTATTTCATCGCATCAACTTACAAGAAACTTTTCCATTTTTTGAGAATTGAGAGCTAAAATTAAGGATTTTTTTTTTTTTAACCTGCTTGCAGGCAATGGCTGCTGAGTGCAGTTTCTGCAACAGGCACCGCAGAAGCACTCAAATTCATTAAGACCAGAATTCGCAACGATGACCTTAACTACCTTCAGACTCTTCTAAGTGTTTCTTTTGCTCTCCATTTAATGAAAGCTGATGAACACACTGTTCCAATAGCAGCAGTGAGTAAATCCGCGTGAATCTTTCCTATCTGATAACAAAAGGAATGATAATTGATGGCAACCTTTGATTATTAAGTACATTAAAGACTGGATTCTCCTCTCATGTACACCAATTTTGTGCAAATGTTGAACCATGAATTTCTTTTGGCATTACATATATGAGAGAGTTCAGTCCTGTGTCTTCATTTCGCTACATGGATATAAAAGCCCTTCTCCCATAACAGCTTCTGAGAATGATTCCCATTTTCGTTTGCTGGGATCACATGTCATGCCTTCTGCAGACAAAACTTTGCCCACTTTAATCCCTTACTTCCGAAACAAATGGTGATTTGTGTGTTATCGCATTTGAATAGCTCTTTTAATTGCAAACTATTCCTATGAACTGGCAAGTGCTGCAAGTGAAAGTATTAGTGCAAACATCAAATATTTTGACACTATAATGAATCATTTATTCTGAACAGGATTCTTCCCATCTCTAGTCAATACTCTTCTTCTTAAATAGGAAAAAAGGGTATGATGTGAGAATGCATCATTAATATAATTGAGTTGCACATTGTTCTAAGGATATTCCATTTATAGATTGATGTTTACCCATAATCTTTGTATTTTCAGTATTATGCTCAGTCGAGGAACATCAAAATGGTGCTATCTAAACTTATATATATTGAAACTAGTGGGGAATTAAGCTCCTGAGTGAAGCTTGCAAATAAAATGTCTACAAGCTGATCTAATTTGTTTGGATGTGAACAATAATCATTCTGAAATTTATCCCCTCAGATAAGCTCTGATGATTTTCCTGCTCTGAAAGCTATGTGAAGCACTGTATTAATAATAATACCAAATTAATTTTTTTTTTCCTTTTTTTCCCCACAGGATTTAATGACCAGTTCTCGAATCCAGAAAAATCCCATGCTTCAGCAAGTTGCCTGCTTGGGATACAGTTCTGTGGTCAATAGATACTGTTCTCAGACCTCAGCTTGTCCTAAAGAAGCTCTTCAGGTGGGTGGCTTTTTGTCAGGTTGTTCTTAATAGCTTAGTAATGTTCATTACATTAGCTTAATTCTTTTAAGATACAGTATAAAAATGGCAATTGGACTTACAAATACACATTTCATAGGTCTCCTTCAGAACAAAGGCAATGAATCATTTTATTAATGTAGATATTTGCTTCATCATTGAAAACACAGTTTTCACATCGTAAGGTAAAATCCTGAGAGAAGCCATCACTGAGTGATTTTATTAAAACCAGTTGCTTTATTGTGATAGGCTTTTCCATGAGTAAGGGGAAGACTCTTGACAATCTAAACATTAGGAAGAAAAGACTGAACTGTGCTTTGTCTCTAAGCCCATCCATGACCTGGCAGATGAAGCGATCAGCAGAGGCCGTGAAGACAAAATGAAATTAGCCCTGAAGTGCATTGGTAATATGGGAGAACCAGCCAGCATCAAGCGCATCCTGAAGTTCCTTCCCATATCTTCATCCAGTGCTTCTGATATCCCCATCCACGTTCAGATTGATGCCATAATGGCCTTGAGAAAAATAGCTTGGAAGGACCCCAAAACAGTAAGTAGGATCTGTCAGGGATTTCTTTACTCAGTGAGTTAGAAAATATATACTGTAAGGGTAATGAATTTAATGGTATCATGTGTGTGGATTCAGCATGTTTAAAAAAAAAAAAGGATTATTTTTAAGAACAACACAATACAGTTCTATATTTCAGCTGATGTTTTCCACTAAGCTGTAATAATTATTAGTCAGTAGGAAGCTTCCAGAAGGATATCAGCAGTGTTTCTTTAGTCATCTGTCATAACCAATTAAGTCCTGTGCTAGTTATATATGGTGGAAATTTAGCCACCTAAAAGTCAGACATATAATTTAACCTGCCTTGATAGTCAAGAGGAGAGAGAGAGAGACTTTCTCTTGACCTCCTAGGCAAAATGCCGACATTGCTCTGCCTCTTATAGACCCTTCCCTTAAGGCTGGATGAGTCACCACTGACCTCCCGCTGAGGTTGCTGGCGCGGTGAGCATAGGCAAGACCCCTGCCTTCCAGATGGTTTAGGTATAGGAGCTATATGAGACAGCACCCACGCAGACTGCCTTTGGTGAGCTGCTGAAGCTTCCCTTTTAAAAGTGGTCTAAAATGGTGAAGCATGCTCACTGAGTCAGTGGAGTTACTCCAAAGAATGAATCTATCTTATTGTCTACCGTTGTTTCTTCCGAAGTTATTCACCGATCTTTGAATGTCAGTAATGCAAAAAGCTATGCTGATGTCTTTTTGATTGTGGTGGGTTGACCCAATACCTTGATACGTGGACATTTATTTCAGATTCAGTGCCAGCCCTTCTCCATGGGGCTGTTCCTCCATGGCCCCTTCAGTTGTCTTAATAAAATGATGTGGAACCGTGCAGTAAAAAAGATCAGGAAATCTTCCTGCAGGGGTAATGACCCCCTCTCCCATATTTCTTGTGGGTTACGTGTGGATCCGGTCTGCAAAAATGTCTCAATATTGGTAATTCCAGACACTGTGTTTTCCCTCTGCAGGTGCAGGGATATCTCATCCAGATCCTGGCAGACCAGTCGCTTCCCCCCGAAGTGCGAATGATGGCTTGTGCTGTTATCTTTGAGACGAGGCCTGCCCTGCCTTTAATAACAACGATAGCTAACGTGGCAATGAAGGAGAGCAATTTGCAAGTGGCCAGTTTCGTGTATTCCCACATGAAGGCTTTGTCGAAGAGCAGTTTGCCGTACACGTACAACATGTAAGCAGAGACAGGAACGAAGTGGGCGATCTTCTGCAAATGATAAGTTCTGTTACATTCTTGTCAGTGAGCGCTGCATGTGCTGACAAACTGAATTCAGTTTATATTCTGACGGGGTGCAGCTTATTTCTGGATATTATTACCTTTCTCATTTTGTTTAGATCTTCGGCTTGCAATATCGCCCTTAAGCTGCTGGCCCCCAAATTGGACAGGCTGAGCTATCGGTATAGCAAGGTCATCCGTATCGGTGGTTACTTTGGTGAGTAAAAGCGTTTCAGTGACCAGGAAACTTTCCCTTCAGAAATCCATTCTTAAGAGACATTAAGTCCTTTGGAGAAATACGGCATTCTGCATTTCAATAAGAAATTGAATTAAATGTGACAGTCACATATTTAAAAGTGCATGAGTAACCATTTATTAATTTGGGCCTAAACAGTTAAAATTTATGTAATGATGTATCTTGGAGTCAGTAATGGAAGAAGCTGCAGAAATATGATCTTGAATGATAAGCAGAATGGTTAGAAAAAAGACGTGTCTTTTGTTTACTTCTGCCATAGATAACTATAAAGTTGGTGCTGCTGGAGATGTCTTTGTTATGAACAGCCCGGGAACAATGTTCCCATCAGCCGTAATTTCCAAGCTGATGGCGTATTCTGCAGGGTCAGTGGCTGATTTGGTGGAGGTAAATATTTACCTAAATCGATACTAAAGCAAATTAAACTTAAAATTGACCACAAAGTTTCCTCTCTGTAAGTACGTTTCAGACTGCTCCTTCTCATGCTGTTTTGGTAGGTTGGTGTCTGCGTGGAAGGCCTCACAGACGTCATCATGAAACAAAATATACCGTTTGCTGAATATCCCGCATACAAAAAGATAAAGGAGATTGGAAAAGCTGTAGGTATTTTCAGCAATGCAATGTGTGGGTTCTATGAAGGGGTATTTAGTGCGGCTTCTCGTACTAGTTAAGCCCTGTCTCAGAAGGTAAACTACCCGCCCAGCAGTCAGCTCGAGTATTTCTGCGAAAGAGAGATCTGCAGTGGGACTGCAGGGGACATCACTCCTGCGAGGGTTGCGATAGCTCCTGCAAATGCCTCCTCCCCACCTCATGTATGGCTGCAGAAGGAGGAAGGGAGGAGAGGGGGGAGGTGGACGTTGCGGCACGGTGTGTCTCTCATGCCTGGCAGGCTTCCTCCTCCCTCCCTTCATCTACCTCACTTAGTTTACAAGAATATGCCTTCGTCTTCAAGAGAAAAGGTGATTTGTTGCTGTGCTTTCAAACTGGGTTTAGTGGTACTAATGGCCCAGATCCTCTGTGTAAATGTTATTGCATCGGAATACAAAACACCGGACAGGAGGCTGTTCGTGGGCATCTCAACGACAGGGAGTCAGTCTGAATTAGTGACACTGGGCTATTTACAAAGCACCAAAGAAACACAAGCAGCAATGGAAAGTTGCAGCTTGGTCAGCGATGGGTTTGATCACTTTGCTGAATTAGCATTTGTAGTGTTGCATTAAAGAACTTCGCTTGTTTCTTTATCTTTATGTTCCCTAGCTGCTGGGATGGAAGGAGCTGCCAACAGAAACCCCCTTGATATCAGCCTACTTGAAACTATTTGGCCAAGAGCTGGCCTATGTCAACATCGATAAGGAAGTCCTCCATCAGGCTATGAAGGTACCAGGGACCCCTACTTTTCTTTGCAAGATTTGAAACCATTGTACTTTTATATCCCAACCTCTTGGATCTCTGTTTTACTGCAGACTCTGCTAGAACCTGCTGACAGGAACACAGTGATGAAGAGAATCGTCAGCCAAATCCGCAATGGCATTGCAGGACAATGGACACAGCCGGTGTGGCTGGGGGGGGG
>NW_008794085.1:2485528-2496154 GCF_000699145.1 Aptenodytes forsteri
ACCCGCCACCCAAGCCCGCAAGGGCGTGGCGGGCCAGCGCCCCCAGCCGGTGTGGCTGGGAGAGCTGCGATACATCGTTCCTACATGCACCGGTCTGCCGCTGGAGTATGGGTCATACACTACTGCTCTGGCACGTGCGGCACTCAACGGTGAGTTGGGAAGTACGAGATCAGCTGTGCGAGCTCTGAGCAGGGGATGAGAGGGACAGGCTAAGAGGGGCTGGAAAAAGAAGGGGAAAAACAGAAAGTTAGAAAAAGAACTGATTTTTGTAGTGAAGGGGAGGTAGTGAAGATGTTTGAAGAAAAGGTGGACGCAGCTGATTTCTGCCTCACCTTTGAATGGATTGAAGACAGAGAAAGTGAGGTGAGAATCTGGGAAACCAGAGGGAGAAAGGTCACAGCATTCAAGCCCAGAAAAAACAAGAGCTGCATGGGGACCTGGCTGCAGACAGGGGCAGAAGGGGGTGGCTCCTGAGAGACGCACACACAAGCTAAGCAGGATCCAATGGTGATTTAAACAGAGAAGAAAATAGAAGACAACCAAAAGAGAACTACCAGTAGCGTTAGAGAAGGCAGGAAGAGAAGAGAGCTTGTGAAAAGAGACAGAGTTCTGTTTTAAAAGAATAAATATGCAAGTACAAATACTTATCAAGAAGTTAATTCAGTGATCATACTGTTTGTTGTGCAGCAGACTTTTAATTTAGACAAACCTGACCCTTCCTTTTGCTGACACCACGTAAGGAATGAAGGGTGAACTACACGTACTTGTGCTCTTTATAGAGGTCTCGTATGTGCCCACTCTTCGCTGCTCTTGGTTTTTGGTTTCTTAGTTTGTTTTAATAACATCTTTGAACCCCTGCCCCTTGTTTTGTGGGTGTTTGTAATTTTATTTTTTTTTTTAATAACATCCTTGTAGCCAAGTTGGGGAGGTATGGATTGGATGGATAGGCTGCAAAGTGAGTGAAGGCTGTCTGGACTGCTGATCTCCAAGAGTAGTCAACAGATGAAAATCTAATCGGTGGCTTGTTATGAGCAACGTTCCTCTGTCGTTAGCACTTGTTCATTGTCTCTTTTAACAATCTGAATTTTGGAAAAGAAGGCACCCTCAGCAAATCTATGTCAATGATGACATTGAATTGGTGGGAGCAGTCACTGCGCTGGGGGGTCAGGCTGCCACCCCAGGCGACCCTGCCAGGCTGGAGGGGATGGCCTGACAGGAGTGTGATGAGATTTGACAAAGGCAATGCAAAGTCCTTCACCTGGGATGGAGTAACCCATGCAAGTATATAGGCTGGGCATCACCCAGACAGAAAGCAGCTTTGCAGAAAAGGGCCAGGGAGGCCTGGTGGACAAGCTGGTATAGCGAATCACCAGTGTGCTCTTGTGGTGATGAAGGCCAACTGCATCGCTGGCTGCAGCAGCAAGAGCAGAGCTAGCATGGAAATTATTTTCCCCCTCTATTTAGCGCACTGGAGGCTGCATCTGGAGTACAATGTCCAGTTTTGGGTCCGCAGTACAAGAAAGATGTTCACACTTGATGTGAGGAAAGATTGGAGAGCAGGGCTTGTTTAGCCTGGTTGCCCACCTTTCACTCTGTCTTCTGGCTCCACGCATTTCTGAAATTTTAATGTTATACTAATTAACAAACTTTCAATTTGGGTCAGCTCTTTATTTTCTTACTATATATTTATTTCCTTTTTCAGTATGTTGCATCAGAAGCTTTGCCTATAGAACAAGCTTTCTGTATATTTTCAGTATTTTTCAGACTCATAAAAGATCTCATGTACCCCAAAGTCCATCTTGTTTTCCAGACATATTTTTTGTGTAAACAAAAATATTACCTCTTCCTGAAAACTGTGCCTTGCTTGAATTCAAATCCTTTCTTTCACTTTTACCGTTTTTAAATGTTGCTCTGTCCTTTGCAGTTGATGGAAAGATAACCCCCCCTTTAACTGGAGATTTTAGACCTTCCCAGTTTCTTGAATCCACCGTGCAGATTCGGTCTGACATAAGCCCAAGGTATGGCAGGTTTCTAAGGCTGTACATATGATGGAGGTTTTTTATGAAAAGGCAGAAGCGCATGTTAAAAAAGAGCACCTTTCTTACATCCGACCGCTTCACTCTGTTTCAGCTTATACCTACATACAGTTGCAACAATGGGTGTCAACACAGAATACTTTCAACATGCTGTTGAAATTCAAGGCAAGGTCCTGACAAGAGTGCCAATGAAGTTTGATGCCAAGATAGACATGAAATTAAAAAATATTAAGATTGAAACAAATCCATGCCATGAGGAAACTGAGATAGTGGTTGGAAGGTACAGTAGCATTACTTCAGAATACTTTCTGTTGCTGAAACCTTACAAAGTTCACTATTCACTGACTTCTTATGGAGGTTTCTAGATAGGCAGGGTGATTTTTCAGGTGTAGCATAACCTTTGGGAGAAAGAGCAAGTAAGGGAAATAGGGGAGTTAAAAGTCAAAAGACACCTAAATTATTTAGGAGGTTTTTATTTTAATTTGTTTATTATTTTATTATTATTTTGTGTTTTTAATTTTTATTTGTTTCTTTTTATTGCCTTTTAGGGTTTTTAATTTCTATTTTTAAATGAATGCCTTTCATGTTTTGGACATTTGTTTAAATTTATCCAGATTTTGAAAACTTCCTGTGATACAAGGAACTGATGATTGTCATGAACTTTTATTTGTCTTTAATAATATTTATACTTATAGCTGTATATACAGTCCCTATGTTCCTACCCAACATACCTCTGTGCTGTCACATGATACTGACAGGGACATATTTAATCCAAAGACAAGGGGCTGGAATAATTTACCATTTTTGTGCATCTCTCGACAGACATAAGGCTTTTGCTGTATCAAGAAATATAGGAGAACTGGGTGTTGAAAAGAGGACCTCAATTCTCCCAGAAGATGCTTCATCAAATATTGTGGAAGAACCTTTCAAACCATCAGAGAGAGCTTCCAGTGAAGGTTTCACAATGGTAACCTATTTCTTTTTGCTTGTATAGTGATATTTACCCTCTCTGTGATGCACATGTCTGGAGTTTTACTCTTGCCTATGATATGCTCTCAGTGGTATTCACATACTCATCTCCAATGCAGCAAGGAGCTGACAGCATGCCAAGGAAACATGCCTATAGCTCTCAAGAGGATCTTCGCCATGGCACAGGAAGAAAAACTCATAAACGAGACATTTGCGTCAAACTGCATCATCTTGGTTGTCAGCTCTGCTTTTCCAGAAGGTCACGAGATGCCAGTTTCCTAAAAAATACGTTTTTGCACAGATTAATTGGAGAACATGAAGCTAAAATAGTCTTGATGCCAGGTACAATATTGAGCACGGGCCTTGTTGTCTTAGGTTTGTCGGTGCTATTTGAAGCAGTATAACCTTCTAATGTGTGCAATTGGTGTGTAGTTCAAACAGATGCTGATATTGACAAAATTCAGCTGGAGATTCAGGCAGGATCCAGAGCAGCTTCCAAAATAATTCATGTGGTAAACTCGGAGTCTGAGGAAGAGGATGAGACATCTCCATACGAGGACATTCAAGCTAAACTGAAGAAGATTCTAGGCATTGAAAATGTGTTCAAGGTAAGAGACTTTGAGCATGGGAGAGGGGAATATTTTCCCATAAATGAAGCCAGGGGTTTGAAGTGGCATTGAAAGTGTTCAAGGTAAGAGACTTTGAGCATGGGAGAGGGGAATATTTTCCCATAAATGAAGCCAGGGGTTTGAAGTTCAGTGTGGAAAGCTGGCACGGGAAAGCAAGGATGGGGCTAGTTTGAAAGGTGCCAGTGCCAGGCCTGCCAGCCAGTGCCACATCTGGAGGAACTGACCCTACGGGGTGCATCCAGCTGGGGCTGGTCCTCTGTGCTGGGCTAGATTTCAGCTGGGCAGAGTAGATCCAAGGGTTCTGCAGCTTCTGCAGTGAGTGAGGCAGGGAAGTTGTTGTTCCTTGAAAGGCTGATGTGAGCAGCTTGTCTGACACCCAGAGAGGTTTTACTTTGTAAATACAAAACCAGATGTATCCCCGCTCTTGCACTTCTCTTTGAACTGTTTTTGCAGGTTGCAAATAAAACACGACACCAGAAGAAGCAACCTTCTAAGAAAGGAAACACTATGCTAACAGAGCTTGGGACAGACCCCAATGCAAAAAATCCCTCCAGCTCATCTTCTGCCTCCTCAACTGTCTCCTCTTCTTCCTCATCATCTGCTGCTTCTCCTGATCGTAAAAAGGCTGTGGATGAAGATGAGAATGATGAAGGAAAGCAAGCGAGAAACAAAGATGCAAGCAGCAAGAGCAGCAGCAGTAGCAGTAGTGGCAGAAGTAGCAAGAGCAGTAGCAGCAAGAGCAGCAGCAGCAAGAGCAGCAGCAGCAGTAGCAGCAGTAGCAGCAGCAAGAGCAGCAGTAGCAGTAGTAGCAGGAGCAGTAGCAGTAGTAGTAGTAGTAGCAGCAGCAGCAGCAGCAGCAGGAAGTCATTGAGTCACCATAGCCATAGTCATCACTCAAGGCATCTGAATGGCAGCAGTAGCAGCAGCAGTAGCAGCAGCAGCAAGTTGTTGAGTCACCATAGCCATGGGCATCATTCAGGACATCTGGAAGGTGGCAGCAGCAGCAGCAGCAGCGACAGCAGCAGCAGCAGCAGCAGCAGCAGCAGCAGCAGATATTCCAAAATATGGGTAACTTTGTCAGTAAATTGACTGATGCTGCTAATGTTTGTGAATCACATTCCTGATGGCAGCTGGCTTTGCATCATAAATCAGGAAATTATGAGTTGACACAGTAAATTTTAGCAACACAAAATGGCAAAATTTATTCTGCAAACACACCTGCAATCATTGGCTCAAATGGCTACTTCAAAGCATCTCAAAAGTTTCCACAAGTTTGTTGAAACTTTTGTTCTAGGCAGGGAACCATTTTTTTCCCATTTACTACTTCCCGTCAATATGCATTGCATGTTTCTGTCTTAATTTTGTGGTAGGAACATTAATGCTTTATATAAACTACTTCAAGTCTTGCATTCTGTGCTTGTGACTAAGCATACAGAACTATGTATGAATGAGAATTAGTAAAATCCTTACTTAATTCCCAGTGCTCAGATGTCAATGTAATTGCAGCATTTCTTTTCTTCTGAGGCTTTTCATCTTCTTGTTTTTATCATTTTCAAAGGGAGATGATGAGATTTATCAGTATCACTTTAAATCAGCGCATAGACAAGAGGTGAGTTTTTCTTTCCTCAGTAAATTAAGTATGGAATCTGCCATGAGTCAAATGGAAACCTTAAAGGCAACTTGTTTTCTTTGTCGAGGAAAATTACAGTACTGATAACATTTCGAACACCAAATCAACCGTGGCGGTTCTTCTGAGATGCATAAATACAGAGAGCTATGTTCTCCTTTGTATTGTGCGCATGATGCCATTTGTGGCTCTGCAAAGTAGATGCAAAGCTCCGCCAAGACAGTACAAGGGACTGGGACACAAACTTTGGAGGAACAAAGATCCTAACGTCAAGAGCCTGGGTCATTTGACTGGCTTTGATCACTTAGTTTCTTGGGTTGGAATCACTGTTGATACACACCAGGATAGCTATGTTGACAAATGTGGGAGGATACTTTATTTTATGGTACTTTAGTTCAGTGGAAGATTTTTACTAGGGCGTGATCCAGCCAGGAGCAGTGTACTTTTTATTAGTGTTCCTCAAAAAGTAAAAAATTCGGCTGTGTGTGTCCATTCAGTTGATCCTTTCCACTCAGTTGGTCCATTCATTGTGTCCTCCAGTTGATCAGGCCCTTCCAGAAGTAAAATGAATCAGTTCTGGTCTTTCATACTGAATCGAGAGGCTGGTTCAATTTGACTTTCTCTGGTCCATTGTTTTTTCACACAGGGAATTCTCATCTAGACGTGTTCCTTATTTGTCTCTTATGAGGGGTCAGATAAATTTGGGTAAACAAGATTTTTCAGAGCTAGATCACATGTACTAAGCAGGACAAAGTGTGTAATATTGCAAGTCATTGAGCTGCTCAGTGTTGGAACGCAAGTTTGCCAACACCAAGTGCCATGACAGAGAGTATTCTGCAGCACTGCCTCATGCAATTTCTTCAAGCATGCTTTTCAGTTACCCTCTTGAGCATGATGTGTTTTCTTCTTGCAGTTCCCAAAAAGGAAACTCCCAGCTGACCGACTTAGCAGCACATACCCCTCTACCAGATCCAGTCGTGCCTCATCTCGAGCTGCTTCCCAGGTTAGTTGCATCATTTTTAGGGGGTTTTGACAGCTTGGAAGAATGGCAGAGTGGCTGTGCACTTGCAGTAATTGTACAGCTAGGATAATGGGAAGAGAGAAATACCAACCTCTCAAGTCTCAGGTATCAGTCAAGAGTGAGACACACACCATAGTTTCCACACATACTTTCCTCTGCAGTGAGGTGAGGATTCTTCTAACTTGCACCACGAGCCCTCCCTCATGGCAATCCGACCCAACAGATGCCTGCAGAGACTGATCTTGTGACCTCTGCAACCAGGAGGGAAGTTGAGGTGCTGCAGTGGCATTGCAAGGACATTGGTGGTGGAGGCCGAGGCTAAGAGGAGCCTCAGCAGAAGGCATGCTCCAGACGTGACATGTAGCACCTTGGCTCCTCACCAGCACCCAGTCTGATGCGTGCAGGCTTGCTCTCTGGGGCAAGTGATGAAGTGAAGTCTAATGATGGAGTGAAGGAATTGCAGGTCATAGCGTGCTTAAGGCCCTACTTCAAGGGGGGAGCTTCTTGATGTTGAAGACAATGTTCTGGATTATGTTCTGTGCTAGGGTGCTGTGCAAACTCAAAACCTGCCTGCCCCACAGAGCTCACAGCTGAAGTATGAGGTGAAAGCCAGCAGACCAACAAGACAGATAAACAGGAGGACACTAGCTAGGGGTTGTTCTTGTTGTGAGAATGAGTGATGAGTACAACTGACAGCTGATGTTGTTAGTCAAGTTAAACCACTTTTCTTTCATTCAAAGGCAAATATATGGGTATTAAAAATGAAGCCCAAATCATATAGTCGTTACTGGAAAAGATGAGGGGTAATGGGTACAAGTTACTTCTGGAAAGATTCCGATCGGACACAAGAGGAAAATTTTTCACAATGAGAACAATCAGCCATTGCAATAATCTCCCCAGGGGAGTGGTGGATTCCCCAACACTGGACACTTTTAAGATTCGGCTGGCCAGGGTGCTGGGCCATCTTGTCTAGACCGTGCTTTTGCCAAGAAAGGTTGGACCAGATGATCCTTGAGGTCCCTTCCAACCTGGTATTCTATGATTCTATCATACTGTATCCTAATGATATGAATATTTCCATGGCATCAGCTGTAGCTCAGGAAATGGCACAAATTTTGGCTCATATAAAATACAGTGATAAAATCCATTTGTGCATGCAGAGGCACATGCACATTAAAGACATATACATGAGAGTTTATAGGCATGTATATATGTGTGGTACATATGCTGGTATATATTTGCAGTTCAGTTGCTTATTTTCCATTTTTCCATCTAGATCTTGCATCTAAAATGTTCCATGGTAACTCTTTTATAATGATATTCTTTGCATACTTTCTCCCCCTTCTTCTTAGCCTAAGTTTTTGGGAGATGTTAACACACCAGTATTAGCTGTTTTTCTTCATGGCGTTCGTAACGATAAGAAGATAGGAGGCCTCCAGCTCGTGGTATATGCTGACATTGACTCCATAAGGCCCCGGATGCAGGTATTTGTGTCAAACCTCACAGATTCAAGCAAGTGGAAGCTCTGCGCTGATGCTTCAGTCCTCAATGCTCACAAGGCAGCGGTAAGGCTCAAAAATAGTTATATAAAGCTGTAAGCATCACAGGAAAGCCATGTTCCATGCATTTAAAAATGGGCCATTTCTCTCTCCGTTATAGGCTTACTTGAAATGGGGCCGGAATTGCCAGGACTACAAGATGTCGGCTGAGCTGGTAACTGGGCGGTTTGCTGCCTATCCTGCTGTACAAGTGAAACTGGAGTGGCCTAAAGTTCCTTCAAGCGTCAGATCCATAGCAGAATGGTGAGGTTTTAGTCTTTAGTGACACTCGTTCATGATATTGGTCAACTGGCAAAAATCAGCATCTACCCACGAGGTTCTAGCAGTTAAAGTACCGGCTATTACTTTATTCTCTGATCTATCTGAGTACTGCCTTCGGACATAAAAGCTGAGTGGGAGATCATAGCCCAACCTATTGTAATGTACAGCAGTTCTTTATACCGGACATAATTACTGAAAACTGAGGAACAGATCCATCCTTTCACTGAACACTTGATCAGTGAAGCAGAGAGTGGTCATGGGGACCTAACCGCTGACCCTGCAGACTCGGTATGCTGCTTACAGATGTGCGATGTGTATACTACACGCAGATGTGAGAAGGCCTGGTTAGGACGTGTGCTGCTTTTTGTTTCTCTATTTCACCAGACCTTTCTGATTTGAATTTTTGAAGGTTTTACAAGTTTGTCCCTGGCGCTGCGTTTATGCTGGGGTTGTCTGAAAAAACGGACAAGAATCCTTCTCGACAAGCCAGGGTGATTGTGGCTCTAACTTCTCCAAGGACATGTGATGTTGTTATCAAGCTTCCTGATGTAATTATGAAATATTATTATCGCTCTCCTATTTTTTCCTAGTAGAAAAGTGAGACTGTTGCATTTTAATTACCGTGGGTCAATTCTGAGAAAGAAAAATTAAGTAAACATCAGTTTGTGTGCAAATGATGAAAACAACTTTTGTTTATTTTCAACCTTTTTATATTACATCCAGGAATATTCATAGCATGATTTTATTCATGAAAAAAGAGAGTGCTGTGGGTACTCATAATGACATGCGTTTCCATCTGTAGTAGCTCCATAAGTGTTCATCTAACCACCTTTGAAGGGGAGTAATTCATTCTCTCCCAAATAATATCTGAATGATGACCCACACCATGAGAGAAAACTGTAAGCAGAAGCAAAAAGCTCATAGACAGTGAGTCAGATGAATTATGTTCACATAAATTCTGTGTCAACCAAAGTAGAAGAATTTGAAATTAATTTCCAAATAGGAGAAAACAGCTGATCTCAGCTGTTTGCTGTGAATAGCTGGCACAAGTGTGTTTTGAATGTGCTTTTGAATTCCTTTTCAGATGATCCTCTATGAAAAAGCCATGAGGCTTCCCCTGTCACTCCCTGTAGGTCCGAGGATACCAGCTTCAGAGCTGCAGCCTCCCATCTGGAATGTCTTTGCTGAAGCCCCCTCTGCAGTGCTCGAGAATTTGAAAGGTCAGGGTCTAATCTGGTTCAGAAGCATGACATCCTCAGTTTCCCAGATTACTTGAGCACCTTCTGAATTTTTCTGGGATTATTTGTCTCCAGTTAATTAGGAAATGTGCTGTAATAACGCGAGGATGGTTCAACTGGGAGAGAATATTGTGCATACAGTACAGAAATCATCAGCATTTCAGGGATCAAGATACCAATTATCTGAATTGGTAACATTTAAACTTTCTGGCAATTATTTTTTGTTAGATAGAGGAGTATATTTTCCATGCTTTTTTAAAAATTTATGAGTGCTTAGTAGCCAAAAGCCCCTGTAACCCATACAAAAATATCACAGTGGAAAAAAATATAAAGCTAAAATAATATGGCACTAAAAATAAAATCTGCCATTTAATAACTTTCTTTTATGGAAAAGGAAATCCTCACTGGCATTTTATTTAACCAGCTTGCTGCTCCATTTCCCACAACAAGATCACAACCTTTAACGGAGTTCAGTTTAACTACACAATGCCGGCAA
Source organism: Aptenodytes forsteri (assembly GCF_000699145.1). Taxonomy (NCBI): domain Eukaryota; kingdom Metazoa; phylum Chordata; class Aves; order Sphenisciformes; family Spheniscidae; genus Aptenodytes; species Aptenodytes forsteri. Next base: position 2,495,365 of record NW_008794085.1, read on the forward strand.
ACTGCTACCACATCTTGGCTCAGGATTGCAGCTCTGACCTTAAGTTCCTGGTGATGATGAGGAATGCTGAAGAAGCTGTGAACCTGAAAGCAATCAACATCAAGGTTGGCAGTCAGTAAGTAACTCCTGCCAGATGCTGGGAGCATGAGGGACTACCTCATCCACGTTTAACATGAGAGGAGCTTAGATCTGAGCTTTACTGCAATGGTTAGCAGCCCATGGGATTTCAGCATTTCCCTTATTTACTTTCCATGCATATTGAATGTGATACTGAATACTGTGTTCAGTTTTGGGCCCCTCACTACAAGAAGGACGTCGAGGTGCTGGAGCGTGTCCAGCGAAGGGCAACGAGGCTGGTGAGGGGTCTGGAGAACAAGTCTGATGAGGAGCGGCTGAGGGAAGTGGGGTTGTTTAGCCTGGAGAAAAGGAGGCTGAGGGGAGACCTCATCGCTCTCTACAACTACCTGAAAGGAGGTTGTAGCGAGGTGGGTGTCGGTCTCTTCTCCCAAGGAGCAAGCGATAGGACGAGAGGAAATGGCCTCAAGTTGCACCAGGGGAGGTTTACATTGGACATGAGGAAAAATGTCTTTACTGAAGGAGTGGTTAAACATTGGAACAGGCTGCCCAGGGAAGTGGTGGAGTCCCCATCCCTCGAGGTATTTAAAAGACGTGTAGATGAGGCACTTAGGGACATGGTTTAGTGGACATGGTGGTGTTGGGTCGACGGTTGGACTCGATGATCTTAGAGGTCCTTTCCAACCTCAATGATTCTATTCTATGATTCTATGAT
>NW_008794085.1:2496235-2507164 GCF_000699145.1 Aptenodytes forsteri
CAGGAGTAGGGAAGTGATTGTCCCTCTGTACTCGGCACTGGTGAGGCCGCACCTCGAATACTGTGTTCAGTTTTGGGCCCCTCACTACAAGAAGGACGTTGAGGTGCTGGAGCGTGTCCAGAGAAGGGCAACGAGGCTGGTGAGGGGTCTGGAGAACAAGTCTTATGAGGAGCGGCTGAGGGAACTGGGGTTGTTTAGCCTGGAGAAAAGGAGGCTGAGGGGAGACCTCATCGCTCTCTACAACTCCCTGAAAGGAGGTTGTAGCGAGGTGGGGGGCGGTCTCTTCTCCGAAGTAACAAGTGATAGGACGAGAGGAAATGGCCTCAAGTTGTGCCAGGGGAGGTTTAGATTGGATGTGAGGAAAAATTTCTTTACTGAAAGAGTGGTTAAACATTGGAACAGGCTGCCCAGGGAAGTGGTTGAGTCCCCATCCCTGGAGGTATTTAAAAGACGAGTAGATGAGGCGCTTAGGGACATGGTTTAGTGGACATGGTGGTGTTGGGTTGACGGTTGGACTCGACGATCTTAGAGGTCTTTTCCAACCTCAGTGATTCTATGATTCTATGATGCTGACAATGTTATCTTAGGTGACAAGAATACCCCGATGTAATTTAAGTAGTTGAAATGAGCTTATGCTGTGACCGGTGATATTTAGTGAGCAGGAAAATGCCTTTGTCACTGTATGTGTATGAATGGGATACAAACAGGGTATGAACGCTCTTCCCCTTAACAGTGAAATTGATATGCGTCCTGTGAACGGACGGGTGAAACTGCTGGTAGATGGGGTTGAAAGCCGCACGAGGAAGATTTCATACATATCTGCTGGTAAGTGATGCAGCATCTGTTGTTTCATTTTCGCGCATGTTTTAGGAGGAAGAAAGAAAGAAAGAAAGAAAGAAAAAAAATCTATCAAAGAGATTCCACCAGTTTGTATTCAATAAGTATTTCTACCTTTGGTTGTAAGGTTAATATTTAAGAACACCTACTGTACTCCCTTGCACAGCAACATTTAGAAAGACTGGTTAGAGTCTGAAGCTCTTGAAGTGGCCAAACTAAGCAAGATATAACTAACGTGAAGATCCCTCCTTTTCATACATTACTGCAGCTCCCGCTGGAGTTCCAAATTTGAGAAGTGTTTCGGCTATACTATAAAGTCTTGCTTGATTAAAACATTTTGAAGTAGAGCTTTTCTAAAATTCACCACACTTGTATATCAGAGTTTTTCCTAATTTGATTTGTAGGCATAAATTTGGCTAGCATTCTGAAATCTGCTAGGAATAAACATAGAGAACTGGTGAATAGCCTGCTTGCTTCTCTCAAAGCAGGAATAGTTTTTTTCTGTGAAAGGACACAGGAGGACCTTGTTTCATTCCGTGCTATGCAGTCAGGGGCTATATACAATGCAGATGTTTCCTGACTGTAGAGCTGTAGTATACAAATCAGGCTAAGGCTTGCTGAAATTGGGTTAGCATCTGCCAGTGCTGAGCTCTGTCCTATTTGTTACGTACTTGGGAAGCGATAATTGTGCTAGAAATGGCTCCAGTGACAGTCACGGTGTTCTCTGTATTTCCTTACTCCATTACTTCCCTTACTCCAGGGCCTTGTATAGCTGCACAACTATACAGATATTATAGACGGCTCTGTAATAATTTCTAGAAATAAATATGAATATGTTAATAACCCAAAGAAAAATAACCCAGAGAAAAATTAATAAATCTGTGTTCATTAAAATTGTTTTCCAACTTTTTACAAACATCTATTTTCTAGACATACACTTTTCTATATTGTTTTGCTGTATGTTTTGTTTCTTGACTAGAACAATTGAGGAACTTCAAGGAAAAGAACATTTTAGAAACATGACGGTTGCTTTGTTCTTTCTTAAAGAAGCTAGGCTGGGTCTGCTTTGGTTTGGGTTTTGCTTTGTTTTATTTTGTTTTCTTCTAGATGCTTCCATGTGGATCCACAGTGAAAAGCAAGAGCTTGTATTTGTTGCCCCAGCCTATGGCATTGATAAACTGTACTTTGATGGATACACATTAAGGGTATCGTTCTTCCTCCTCATAAGCTTGGGTGTTGAGATATTTCCGTAGGATTCCCTTAAATCTGTATGTATAAGTGCAAGACTATACAGTGGCAAAGCCAAATGTGTGCAGGGCCCAAAAAACCCACAACAGAAGATGACACTACAGGGTTGCACAGTCCTGCTCTTTATTTCCGAGCGGGAGAAGTGAGAATCTTTCACCAACAAAAATACCTTCTTCTTGCAGTGCAGGTGTGTGTTGGGAAATGGGCCTGTGGGCGTACGCACACTGAGCCAGCAGTGCATTTGCCAGAAAAATGAGTTTTCAGCTCCTGTCCACTGTTCTTACAGATGTATAATTCTTCAAATCAGCAAAAATGCAGCCATTCTTTTAAGATGAATGAATGCTTTAAAGGTTGCACTAAAAAGAATGTGAAACGGGAATGTAAGAAATCCGTAAACCATGCTGTATCTATCACCTATACTATGAAAACATCCATCAGACAAAAGCTTCAGCATATTAATAGTCTAGACTATTAATAACTTAACATACTAGACTGCCACAGTAGGTTTTAAAGGCCGTAACAGTTAAAGCCACAGCAGCACCACGGGAGTTTGGCATCTGACTGTCAGACCCTTTTGAATTCTCAGCAAAGAGATTTTAAATGTTTGTGCATTAACTTATACTGAAAGAGACCTACATAGCAAAAATCTGCTCCATAGGTGTTATTTTTTTTAACTTGAATTGGTTTTGATTTTTTTCCTCGAAGATTCAAGTTGCTTTATGGATGGCAGGGAAAATGTGTGGAATATGTGGAAAATATGATGCAGAATGTGAACAGGAATATCGGATGCCCAATGGATATCTAGCTAAAGATGCAGTGAGCTTTGGGCATTCTTGGATTTTGGAAGAAAAGCCTTGTACAGGAGGTATGCAAGCTCTGATAAATTTAATATAATATTACTGCAGTTGTATAGAAAATGTAAAACTTATTTAGAAAATTTTAAATCCATAAACATTTTGAAAAAAGCATTTAAAAAGGGTTCACTATTAAGTTATATTAAATATAAAAAGTATTTGTCAGTTTAGAAAGGAATAAGAAATTACAAGTTAAACAAACAAGCCAAAAAACACAAGTCAGTTGACATTAAATAACCGAGCTGAAACAAAATCTTTGTCTCAGTTTTGAAGTGTTTTAGAAGATCAGAAAAAAAAAGTAAGAGGATAAATTCACACGGAATGCTTTGATTTAGGCACAACAGCATTTTCCAGCCACTATCTGATCCATCAAAAAATCAGATGGGGATTAGTAATTATTTTACCTTGGCTGACCACCTGATTTTTGAACCAGTGCAACCTGTCAAGCAAAGCATTCAAGCGCATGAGCAGTTCCAGGGACTTAATTACATGGTTGAAATAAAAAAGCTGTATTTTAAGTGTTTCAGTAGATTAGGATCTTATGGTGTGCTCGGTGCACTCAGCTGAGGTTATGATGCAACAGCACACCACAGTGCCGCAAGGAGAAGAGGCACGTTGCCTTTGTGAAGAAGACTTGTCCTGGTGGGAAGGATTTCCTCGGTCCCTGGAGGTGGCTTCTACATGTTTAGCTGTACCTCAACTGTTATTCTGCTGTGTCTTTGTAAAGAATACTGGGCGTCAAACTTGCTTTAGGTGGATATGGAGTCCACAGGCATGTACACAATAAGATTCACACGGTTGGTAGTGACCACATGTTGTGTTTCCATTTCACATACAGTGGAGATGGATGGAATTTTAGAGAATAAAGCTTATAGTCAGGAATAAATGTGGTCCATTTAGCTTCTCACACACTTGTAGCTGCTTGTACCGGGAATCCAAAACAAGATCAATATTATTGGCTGGCAGCAATGACTTTTAGTCTCTGCAGCAATTTTGAGTCTGAATGACAGTGGTAATAGTGTAATTCTTCAGTGTTTATTTTCATTTGTTCAGAAATCCCCCCTTTCTTTCCACTGCTGAATATTCAAAGCTTTCGAATGTGGGTTTGCAGCTATTGTGTGAGCCAGCTTACTTTGCAAAATGTTTATTAGAAAGTATATCAGACTATGTTTCTACATGCTAATCTAGAAACAAACCAGTTGCATTCGAAACTAACTTTCCGTAGCTCCATATCTAATTAGCCGATTTGAAAAGTTTGTAACAGTCAGGGATGCTGCTTTACTTATGATCAAAATACAGTTTTCATAGAGGAAATTTGTTTGCAAGTTGGCAACAATGGCAGATGGGTCAGTCTGGGGAGATCTGAAGATTTTGTACATAAGCACATAAACGATCACCAATAATTGTGTTACAGCCTGCAAACTGCGACGCTCATTTGTGAAGCTTGAGAAGACAGTTCAGCTTGCGGGTGTAGAGTCCAAGTGCTATTCTACAGAGCCCGTGCTGCGCTGTATGAAAGGATGCTCCGCCACCAAGACTACTCCAGTCACTGTTGGTTTCCACTGTCTCCCAGCTGGTAAGTCAACAGAAAGCCTACTGAATAGGAGCTGCGCAAAAGTCTAAATAGATTGTGGCTTGATTCAGTTATTCCGCTTGAATTGTCTGAATAACATATCCACAGGTAGGAATGGATTTACTGCGGTATTGACTGAAGACCTTTCCCCGTTTTCATTAATACGTAAAACTTTCTTTAGCGAGAGAGATGTTTTTCTGTTGTAATTTTACTGTTTTTCATGATACCAGCATTTAAAATCTAAACTGAACTCCTCTTCATGGTGCTATGAACTAACAGGGTACTGGCAGGATAACAGCACAGTCAACATTGTGATTCAGCTGAAAACCTGCCTATTGCAGCCTGTGAGGATTCAGCCACGTCTGATCACGTGCAGCACCCTGAAACGAGGATCCTCGCTTCTTACAGATCGCTGCCTTTGAACGTGATCCTATTTCACTGAGCGGATTTAGGCAATAGAAGGGCAGGTGTGGATGGGGTTCCTGCACACAGGTGCAGTGATATAGGAGGATGTCTTTTTTATAGGCATATTGTAGATTATAAGAGATTAGATAGGATAGATATAGATTATATAGATAATAGGTTCATGTCTGTTTTCCAAGTTTGTTTTTCCTTTAAGACCACAATATCCTTTCCTAAATATATTACTAATAAAATTCTACATGGAAGTAGTAGTTTTCAATGTAGAACTGGCTTATTAATTAAGTGGGTTTCCTGGAACGTCTCTGCATGACTTAGACAAATATAAACACGTAAGCCAGTGAGGAGAAGCCAAGCCTGCTGTAATTAATGACTAGTGCATGGTAAATACTGTACCTTGCAAAACCACTTCTGAAGTATACTGTTTACTTTTCATTTCTTGTTCCCCATCAGATTCGGCTACCAGCCTGACGGACAAACAGACAAAGTTTGACCAGAAGTCAGAGGATATGCAGGACACTGTTGATGCACACATAGCATGTTCTTGTGAGAACGAAGACTGCAGTGCATGAAGCTGTGCACTGCAGCACAGGAAAAAACAGAAACACTTCAATGTTTTTATTGTGTGGTGTAAGAAAACTCATTTTAAGGAATAATAGAGATACTAAATTAAGTGTTTAAGGACGTGTGGAATCTTCCCAAGTAATTTAAAGTATTAAACTTTATTATTGTAGAAACTGTTATGATTGCCCATAAATATCTGATTTCGTAATAAATCCATGCATGGAAAAATTGATGAAGGCTTCCTTATTTCACTGGTTATGGAAAGAGGAGGTGAGCTTCTCCTCACCCCCCTTTTCATAGACTTCTTGAGTCTGTGACAGTCTTCTGTGCACCAGGCACGTGTCTGTGTCAGGCGCCATCAGGGATATGGGTTGGGTAGCTGTGGTAGCTTGTTTCCCCCAGGGCTTTCTTCCCTGGTGCTGGGATCCTGTGCACCCTCTGCGGCAGCAACACAGCCGTGGTGCTCTACAATAATGATGTGCCCGTGCTGCCGTAGGGAACACCAAGATCAGGGAATAAGCCTGAACCTCATGCCACTGGACAAGGCTGCTCTGAGGTAGTCAAGAACACGTCATGTTCCTGATGAACCACGTGGAGAAGCTAGTGCGAATCAGGGGTGTTTGAAGAGGACGTGGTGGAGTTACCCAAATACATCACCTGCCAAAGGGTCTGAAGCAGAGCGAGACCTTTGCACTTTGGGTGAGACGCCCCAGCCTCCGTGCCCAGCACGAGCCCTCGCTGCAGCCACCATCAACAGGTGGGCTCTGCCTCCAGCCCACGCGCTGCAGGTCTGCGTGGGCACGGCGAGGGATGTGCTCGTCTGCCGTGAGCGCTGGAGCCCAAAGGATTCCAGCAGATCTGGAAGATGTTTTCTGCTTGTCCCTAAGGCTGTGCTTTCAGGCCGAGTATGCATGCTGGGTGAATTTGTTTTTCAGAGAACTGCCTTAGGAGGTGGTGCAGACATAACCATTGATGTCAATGAGATTGTTGGCAGCTTAAGTCATGAGGAGTTTTGCACACATTTCAATAGAAATAGTATTGTACTCACTTAGTTTACCTGCCTTAATTCATCCGTGTTCTCCCCAGCCATTTTTATTACTGACTGACCACACATTCATTTTTATATTTAGGTTTGTTAATGCAAAGCAGAATATGATCCTACTGGGTTGTTAAAAATGTAGATCGACAGTAAATTAATTAAAAGAGAAACAAACGATTTGGTTCTTAAACTCAGTAGAAACCAATGAAGAAAAATGGCACTTACCTATGACTGCGTGGGGTAGAGAGGTAATCACCAGCTAGTTTTTGAAAATACTTGAGAATATTCTGTAAAAATTGTGTCGTTTTGCTTTCCCCAGCAGCTTTGGTACCTTCAACGGATGTACGTATGTGAGCTTCATAGTTCGGATGTGAGTTTTATAGTTTGGAAAGGTAATGTCCTCAGTGCCAAAAGGAATATGTTTGAAAGACAGACATAAATGTTATATGCAGTTTAAATGCTGTCATGGTACCTCGTGCTGCAAAGCGATGGGGAGCTGACGGCAGGCAGTGTTTGGGCACTACCCAGCAGCAGCAGCAAAGCGGTGAGCTGGTGGGTTTGCTGCTTGCCTGGAAGTCACACGGAGCGGTGATGGGAAGCACAGACTTCCCGGGTAACCCCTGAGGCCGAATCCAGCAGAAGCCAGGGCTTTGCATGACCCCGGAGCTGGGCTCCACAGGGGCTCTGGCATGAACCCCCAGGTGCAGTGGGGCCAGCCCATGGGGCTCCTCTCTTCCCAGCCTGCCAAGGCTGGAGCACAGCTTTGGGGGGACTCTTGTCTTCCAGCTCCCGTGCTCAGGTGCGAGGGGTGCGATGAGCTCAGCAGTAATGCCCTGGCAGAAGACCTGCGGGTGAGCATCATCCAACCACCGTGGCAGCCAGAGCACCCGTGGAACTGCAGGGGGATGCTGGCTGTGGGTGTCCACCTCACGAAGGGCTGTGGGGAGGCCTCAGCCAGCCTCTGCCCCTCTCCCCCACTGCCATTGCAGAGAGAGCCGAGCACAGCTTGAAGGAAATGCTGTCCAGGGCAGGTCCTGGGCACAGCAAAGTTGTTCGTCACCCTCACAATTCTCCTAGGATTTTTTTTTTTCCCTTTCTCTTTTTAATTCAGGTTTTATCCTTTGGAGAAATACAAAGCGTGAAAGGGCTGTGAGTGTATGGGGGACAGGCTGGGAGTTGAAATAATTCTTGACGTACTGGAGAGATGATCTAGAAAATAAGAGGGTTCAACTCTATAAAGAAACCCCCAAAGGCAAAGCCCTCAACAGCAGGTTTTGCCTACACCTGGAGCAGAAGCACAGATGATCCTGCTCTGTGGCAGCAGCACGGCCAGGGCAACCGGGGATGCAGCGTTTTCTGCCCAAAGCAGTGGGGATGGGGGTGACACTCTGCAAGCCCCGGGCTGGGGGGACAGGGGCTTCGGGGAGACCCTGCCCTTGCAGCCAGGCACAGTCCGCACAGCCCCCAGGGACGACCCTTATTTTGAGGAGTGTTATGGTTCGTGGTGTCACTGTTATAGTGTGGTGGTTTAGCTGTATCTAGTGTTATAATTTTGAGACACTGAATACAAGCGTTGTCACATTTAATCTGCCGTCACAGCAGCGCTTTTCTGCTTGCACTGCCACTGACCTTGACTCCTCGCTGCCTGCAAGATGGTTTTTTTTTAAAAAAAAAAAAAGCCTGTGCAGCTGCATATAGTTATGCCATAATATATTAGCTTTTGAGCCTCAATTACCAGTCGCCAGTAGCTGTATACTCAAATCCTTTAGCTACATTTACCATTTACCAAATCTCCAAAGGCATGACAGAACTCACTAGTGAATGGCTTGGCTTTTCTATCATCTGCCCATCAGTTTACAAGGGAAAGGATTAAAACAAATGGGACCAGAATATAGTGCTGGTAAAAACACGGTGAAGTATTTGCCATGCTTCAAAAATTTTTTTTTTACCCTACAGATGCAATCTTTGATCTAGGAACAAATCCACAGCTTGTCAGACATTATAAATTATATCCCGCAAGATGGTTTTTTTTTAAAAAAAAAAAAAGCCTGTGCAGCTGCATATAGTTATGCCATAATATATTAGCTTTTGAGCCTCAATTACCAGTCGCCAGTAGCTGTATACTCAAATCCTTTAGCTACATTTACCATTTACCAAATCTCCAAAGGCATGACAGAACTCACTAGTGAATGGCTTGGCTTTTCTATCATCTGCCATCAGTTTTACAAGGGAAAGGATTAAAACAAATGGGACCAGAATATAGTGCTGGTAAAAACACGGTGAAGTATTTGCCATGCTTCAAAAATTTTTTTTTTACCCTACAGATGCAATCTTTGATCTAGGAACAAATCCACAGCTTGTCAGACATTATAAATTATATCCCAACTGCCAATTATAAAAAAACATCAGCTAAAGACCATTATGAAAACTAAGCTGTCTTAGATAGGAGGCACTGATCTGTTGATGAGAAACTGAATCCAGTCCCTTCCCACAGCGAGCTGGGCAGCAGCTTCAGTTCCCCACCCATGGAGGAGAAGGTTGGTGGGCAAACGGTGGCTGCGCAGTGCCAACATGAATCCCTCAGCCCCAGGGCTGCCGTAACCCTCCCCGTGCATGTCTCTGACCGGAGCTGTGCGGGTGGCTCCCGTCAGCCCTGGCCAAGCCCAGCTCCATGCCCCGGCTGCGGGGGACCAGGGGACCTGGCCAAACCCTGGAGCCAAGAGCAGCCTGAGGGACCTGTGGGGCTGCCTCCAGAGGGACAGGGAAAATGCCTACCAATGGGAGAAGGGGGCTCCACCGTGGGGTGAAGATGCCGTCCCTTGTTGCATGACGTGAAATGAGTTTGGGCGAATCAGACTTTGTACACCTTTGTAAACTAAGAGGTTTGTGTCCATAACGCCCGTCAGCCTCACCCATTCCACCTCGCAGGGGCAACCCTCACCACCACCCCTCTATGGCTAATTGCGCCGGTGAAAGGGGCTGATGCATTAGCCCTGTAAGAGAAGGCAGGTGAGGGAAGCATGAACGTCAGCGGCGTTTAGCCATGGTCTTCGTGACAATGATAGGAGGTTTGTGTTACTGGGTGAATTCCCTGTCCCCAGGGAGCAGCGCCGCGGGTGACGGCGTGTCCCACTCGCAGCAGGGTGGGTATCAGTGCGGTCTCACAGGAGGGCTGCCCGGGATTTTGCACAATCGTGCTGGAGCACTATCAGTTAGATAAGCTGTGTGCCTTATGGTCAGGTCAGGATAACCTGGGCAAGGTTAGCAGAGACTGCAATAGCACTGGGTGCTTCCAATGAATAAGGATAGTTAGTAGGTTTTCTTACACAATAAATATTTTGGCTTTAACTATATTTTAATACTTTTAAGCACCTGTTTCCAAAGGTACTTTCAGAGCATTCAGTTGGTGAAGTGAGAACAAAATTGCTTGTGATGGTTTTGGCTCAGCAATAACAGCCAGCGCCTTGTCCCCGACCCCCTCTCCCTCAAAGGGTTTGAGTTGTTGATAAAAAGTTGATAACTCAACAAAATTCACTGTGCCTGTTAATAATTCTTCTATAAAAGCTGCACATTTTCCCCTGCAGTCTTCAGTTGCTTTTACCATGAAGGGACTCATCCTGGCCCTGGTGCTCGCCCTCGCGGGTAAGTTGAAGCTTTACCAGTACTGCTGAGCCGTGGTGGCCGCTGTGGTCCTGAGCAAACTGCAACTCCTCAGGGCCTTTCAGGGATATTTACAGCTTAATTTGCTGAAGCCCTATTACGACTATTAGATTTCTGTGCCTAAGTTTAGCAGCAAGGGAAAAGCAGAGCACGCAGCAGCTAGTGAGCGGGGCTGGCGCAGGCTCGGTGCCCTGGGGTTCTGGGGTTCACCCCGGGAGCCCGTTACTGGTTGTTTGCCAACCATTAGCACACTGAGTAAATGAATAATAAATGTAAAGTGTCCACAGAGATGGGGGGTTTCTCACACATCCTTCTCTTTCCTCCCACACAGGGGGTCAGAAGCAAGGCCTCGGTAAGTGCGCTCCCACCACCAGCGAGCGGCTCCCATGCTGCCCTCCCCTATGGCCATGCCTTGGCCACTGATTGCACCAATTTTTCGGCAGTAGCAGCCTCACCCTTCTTTGGTGATGGTTCTTGCGAGTAACATCACAACAGTCATAGCAAAGGAGGTGTTTCTGGTTTGTTTGGTTTTTTTTTAATAGAGCCTGTTTTTCATACTGGCAAGACCTACCTCTATGGCTACAAGAGCTTCATCCTGCATGGGCTGCCTGACAGAGGCCTGGCGATGGCGGGGGTGAGGCTGACCTGCAAGCTGGAGATCAGCCGTGTGTCTCGCAGCGACCACCTTCTCCAGGTAAATCACCACGGGGGACCCACCCGCCCACCCTCCCCTC
>NW_008794085.1:2507515-2524011 GCF_000699145.1 Aptenodytes forsteri
CCCTCATCACACGGCTACAGACGTTCGGTTCATACTTCCAGACTGGCAACAGAAAGATGCAAAGCTCACACGAAAGCTTAAGGGCCCTTCCCGGTGCTGAGATGACCCTGTAAGCCCAACGTCAGACCAAGCGGCTTTGCTCAGGCAGTGGCAATTTCCCCAGCGCAGGCAGAGCTGCGGGCATGGGCGCTGAGCTTTGCGCCCCGTACCCCCGAGCCGTGCTGGGGGATAGCCGAGGGCACTGCTGGACTGTCCGCAGCTGTAGCCAAACTGCTTTGGGTTATGGGTAGTGACCTAGAGACAGCGCCACAGGCTTCCTCGCAGCCCGCACCTCTGGAGGAGGGAGCCAGAGCTGCTCCAGCTCTGCTGCCATCAGTACCTGAGCCCCCTTGACTAAAGCTGCCTTAGGTTCATCTCCATGCAGAAATATGGCAGGCAGCTGCTTTAAAGAAATGGCCTCATGACAGTTTTACTAAGGCAACGCTAAGCTGGAGTATGAAAATGAGGCAAATTCAAGCATGAAATATCCATGTTTTTCAACCTGATCCATAGCCTGAGAAAAGCTCGGATATCACATGAGAAATTCCCGTCTGTCTCCATTTATCTTCCTTTTGATATTCTTCACATAGGCATTAATTCAAATGTGAAGAACGCTAATGGTAATGCTTGTGCTTGGCATAATGATATCAGATCTGGAAGCGCTGTTACTCATCGAAAAGATTAATTTAAACAGCTTAAAATACTGGCATGGAATGAAAGACCACAGAAAAGGGATCTAGAAGACACCACGTGGGGAGAAAGCTGTAAGCGGGCACTTAGCGTTTGTCCTACTCAATCTATAATCCTGCGCATATATTACTGAAGCAGCATGAAGGAATACCTATTATCAAACTTTACACGCTGCTGCAATTGCAGGCTCTGTGTAACCTCTCTGGAGTTGCTATTTAGCAATTGCAGACAATAGTCTTCAGTAGGATTTAATTTGAGAAAACGTGACAAGAGGCAAGCCACCCTTGCAGCATTGATTATAAATGCCTAAAGTGAAATAGAGCACCAAACCCACACCATTTCCCTCTACGCAGGAACGTGTACTTTTATGTAGGAGGGCGGGATGTGTGTGTGTATGTGTATGTGACTAGTTACGTATGCGTGCATGCAGGCACGCATTTCCCACTAGGTAGCAGTCAAGGACTTGTGTGCAAGCTTTACAGCTTGATAAGCTCAAAGTGATGACGGCCGCTGCCAAAGAAAGAGATGTCAGCTCCTGCTGGGCCATCTCCCGCGCGAGGTCCTGCGGTCACCTCTGCTCCCCGATCAGCTGTGCAGAAGCTTTGGCGCTCTGGGACGTGCTGGACCTGGAGCAGCAGCCAAAATAGTCGCAATGTGTTTAGGCAGGCAGCTTGAGCAATGGCTTGGCTGCCTTGCAGACTGAAGGGAGATCTCACTGGACATCTGGGGAAAACGGGCGAGTATCCTTTCCGTACAGATTGCTGGCAGCCGGTGTTTCGCTCACCCAGCAACCTTCACCAGACTTGCTGAAGTTTTGAATGCTGCTTGCATGATCTTATTTTTCTGGCAGAAATCCTTCATGGAAATTGCGTTTTCAAGGACGCTTCCTAGGCCCAGCACAAGAGTCCAAGGAGGAAAACGTTTCCTGCAGTGTTGGACAAGTGGCTTGTGTCCAGTCATGGACTGGAAGTGCCCAGTTTCCCTGTTATTGCACTGCTTCAAACTGAATGAACAGGATGAACGTTTTCCTAATTTTGTTCACAGATTCGATCACCAAAGCTGGAGGAATACAACGGCTTCTGGCCCACGGACCCCTTCACTCCGTCTTCGAGGCTCACAGAAACCATCGCTGCATGTTTCAGCCAAGCCTTTAAGTTTGAATACACTGAGGGAAGGGTTGGAAGTATTTTCGCCCCTGAGGACTGTCCCATCCTATGCACTAACCTAGTGAGAGGGATTCTGAATATGATGCAGATAACCATCAAAAAGTCACAAAATGTGTATGAACTACAGGAGGTTTGTTTTTTCCATTCTGATTTTACTTTTATTCTCATTTTACTGTTATATAGCAACTTATCTGTACATACACTTCCCGGGCAATTTTCTTTGACCTATTTATCGCTATTTCAAGTGGAAAGTTCATTGTGTTTTATCAATACTCACAGGCTGGGATTGAAGGCAACTGCCAAACCAGATACGTTATCCAGGACGACAGCAAGAATAACCGTGCCACCATTTCCAAAAGCAAGGACCTGACGGACTGCCAGGAGAAAGCGGTGAAGAACATGGGAATGGCGTACATCCGCCCCTGCCCCACCTGCCCCCTGGTACGAGCAGCGTGGAGCCCTGCTGCCACGCTCAAGCATAAGCCGCTGATGCATGCACCCATGCATCACACTGGTGCTAGTAGGGAGTTCGGCTCGTCTGTGCTCAATGAACTACCGCCCGTTCGTATTTGTGAGTGGGTCTCTTTGCACTTCTAGAAAGTCAGAAATATTAAAGGCACGGTGATGTTCACTTACAAGATGAAGTATGATGACAGCGGGGCCTTGATGACGTCTGCTATGTCTGAGCAAGTGTACCAGATCACGCCCTTCAATGAACCCAACGGGGCAGCAGTCATGGAGGCAAGGTAGGCGCCATGCGTGTCCTTAGGGTAGCTGTGATTATCAGAGCCAGGAAGAGATGCCTAAAACATATTTAGTGTTGATTTGTGAGTTAACAAGAAGCATCTGGCCTGTGGGCTGTGAAGGGCCAAGGCACCGTACGTCCCTCGGGATGCCCAGCCAGGTCCCATGTCCTGCCGTTTGGGGGCTTTGCTGGGCCACCTGAGACATTTGCCCAACCTCTCAGAGACTTTGGCAAACTCTTAATGAAAGCTCTTGCCAGTCCTATGACATTTCCAGATAATCCTGAGCAATGCATAAACTGAGAAGTGCACGATCCATTTGTGGTCATTGCAACGGTCCTGCTGGGCACCCCTCAGTCTGCTCCAACCGCTGTACAAGCCCTCCACACACACAATGCGGTTAAAGCCTACTGATGCATTTCTTTCTCTCCCTTGAAGACAAGAACTGTCTTTGGTCGACATTAAAAGGACTCCCATCAGTGCACCAAAAACTCAGCTGCGAAACCAGGGAAATCTTCGTTATCATTTCTCAGGAGAGCTACTCCAGATGCCAATTCCTCTAATAAGGATTAAAAATCCAGGTTTACAGGTATTAGACGCTTCCTTGTCATACTCTTTCATTATTTATAAGGTTAACAGGTCATCACGTAATTATTTTAGACGTGGATCCTTCCAACTGTCTGTTTTTTCCCATAGTTAACAGAAACACTGCGGCAATTAGTTCAGAATAACGAGGAAGGGGCCACTAAAGATGCTTCAGCCAAGTTCTTACAAATGGTCCAGCTTTTTCGTATAGTGACCCTTGATCAAATTGAGTCTTTGTGGGTGCAGTTTGCCAACGACCTTCCCTACAGGTAACCGTTTTGCCTTCAGCCAGGATTTCCGATCAGAGGCATACTGGGCAATGGGGATAATGAATCGTTCCCTCCCTGGCAGGCGCTGGTTCCTGAGCGCCATCTGTGCTGCTGGAGCTACTGACACATTCCGATTCCTGAAGCAAAAAATTCATGATGAGAAGCTGAACATCTGGGAAGCAGCTGCGACTCTCCCTCTCGCCTTGCATTTCGTTACACCCAACAAGCAAACCCTAGAAGTTGCCTCAGTGAGTAAAGATCATTCTTCCTTCTATTTCCCTCTCACTCCTTTTTAAAGGTGAATTCACAGGATTGTAAGTGAAAGATGCAACATATTTCCTTCTAAATTTGTAAAATGCAAGGTATTAACAAAAATGGGGATTGCTTTAGAAAATGTTTCCAAACACTTGTTGCCAAAATTTTTAATTTGATGTTAAAACCCACAAATCCTCAGAAAATTGCTATTGATTTCTTTTTGCCAAAATAATTAAAAAAAAAAAAAATACACAAACTCAAGAAAATAATATCATGTAACCAAAATCTAAAATGCATACATTATAACTGGAGCGAGCCTATTTACTTTTATTGTAGCTGAATGACTAGCGTTTGATTTAACGTCTGAAAATATTTGGGAAGAATCCAAATCAATTGTATCTATTTATTTCTCAAATGTAATTTTCACTAAATACTAGCTCTAATTACCAGAAACATTAAAGACTGCTACTTCTTTCTTCTGCAGACTTTTCTGACCTGTCCCCAAATCCAGAAAGCACCAATGCATCAAATAATTGTTTACCTGGGATATGGTAGCATGGTAAATAAGTACTGTGCTCAGACTTCACTTTGTCCAAATGAACTTCTTCAGGTAGGTGACTCTCATTTCTTATTCATAAGGGGTGAAGAAATTTTTTAAATGCCTTTAATTTAGCTCTTACAATGCTGGCAATTAGGTAACTGGCTGTTTACATGCCTCACTCTTAGCTGTGATTGCCTGCAAAATTGCAAAGACAGAATGAAACACCGAGCTGATGCCTTTGAAAAATCTGGTCTTAACAGTTCAGAATTTCAAATGTAAGTGGTAGAAGCCCGTGGGGATGATGGATTCTGTAAACAACCTGAAACTGAGTTTAGGTATGAGAAATTTAGGATTAAAGCAAAATAATTATGATTCTGCTCTCTACTTTTACATTAGGTAGAGTGTACTTAAAAAATCTATTAAAAAGGCACTGAAGTGTGACTATAAGCAAAGCTCTAGATAAGTCATAGGTTAGGGCTTCCAAAGAGGCCTTGCTACATAATTACACATCACTGTCAGAAATATTCAGGACATTGTCCTCGGACCATGCAGCTCTGGCTCCTCACTCAGAAGGACCACAGCACTGACATGGGCTGCTGGTGTTTGACATGTATTTAAATCTTCCAAAAAAGAGTGAAACAAAGCCAAGCCACCAGAAGGGTAATTTGTCCTCTCAGAACAGCAAAACTGTTTAAGTAAACTTGCTATTGCTATAGGGAGTGGCAAATCCTCCAGCTGTGCAGACCCTGGGGGCTGCAGGCTGGCAGGGCTGGTGGAGGTGCCCCAGGGAACGACTGAACCTGGCGTCAGCTCGGGGCTGCTCTTGAACTCGCAACAGACTCTGTGGTGCAGGCATCCACCCAGGATTATCTCCTACGCTCAGGCTCAGGCACAATTTAAAATCACTTACAATGCTGCGTAAGGAGAAAACCAAGTTTGCTTGTACGTTCCACGTTTGGCATCCTGATAATGGTGGTGAGATTTTTCCTGGGAGAAAAATCTGAACAGCTTTACTCGGGGCTCTGCACCAGTAATTGTTTTGCCTGTTATGGCAATGCACATTTTTTTGCATTATTACAGGATCGTTACCTGATAAGATTAACACAGTCTGCTCTGTTTTCAGCCACTCCATGACCTTGCTACTGAAGCCATCAGCAAAGGTGATGCCAAAGACATGGCCTTGGCCCTGAAAGCCATCGGCAATGCAGGAGAGCCAGCCAGTATCAAACGCATCCTGAAGTTTTTGCCAACATTTTCCCCAGCTGCAGCTTCATTACCAAACAGAATTCATGCTGATGCTGTGTTGGCCTTGAGGAAAATTGCCAGAAAAGACCCTGCAAAAGTAACTGAAATTATTATTTAAACAAATGTCTTAGAGGGTATGATTTGGGTTGACTTAGTGATTCAGGAATAATAAAGCCATCAGGTAATGTTAGCAACTCTGGGCAGATTTCTCAGTTACTGGTCTTCCTCTTGCCCACACTGTAAATTCCTGACATCACCCCGTCCTTGCTGATATCCCGGGAAAGAGGTTGCTTTAGTCGCTGTAACACTGGGCCCACTACTAATGGCTGTTTCTTCCAGCCCTGTTCACTGCGCACCCAGCAATATCTTCATTTTCAGTGACGGGTCCCCTGCTCAAGTCTCTGTTTAGGGTTTTGTTCTCCATTCGCTGCAGATCACACATGCATGGTTTAGGAACCACTTCTCACTGAGAAGTTATGAGGTACTCACAGGTTGTATCTTCCTCCTCTAGGTAAGGGAGATCTCCCTCCAGGTCTTTATGGACAGCACACTTGCTCCTAATGTCCGAATGGTGGCTTGTGTTGTCCTCTTTGAAACTAAGCCTGCTCTTCCAACCGTAACAGCTATGGCCAGCTCGCTGCTGACGGAGCCCAGCTTACAAGTAGCCAGTTTCACGTATTCACACATGAAGGCTTTGGCAGTAGGCAGGATCCCACAACTCTATAATCTGTAAGTAGAGGAAGAAGTACATTTTTTAGTAGCAAATGGTGATTTTTTTCTTGCAGTTTTCTAAGAACTTTGTCACAGTCGACTATCTTCATATGATTTTAACTCTTTATTACTCAGATCTGCTGCTTGCAACATTGCCATTAAACTACTGAGCCCCAGACTTGACAGGCTGAGCTATCGTTACAGCAAGGTCATTCATGTCGGCGATTATTCCTGTGAGTACCAGGTGCCCTGTTCACTGCTTCAGCTTACGTAGCCAAATGCCTCTATTGTGTTCCATGATTTTCATCCAAAATCCAATCACAAGCTGTGAGTTTAGTGCACTCTTGAACTAGAAAAAGCACAAGAGCCTCCTAACATGCAAAATCCCCTGAGGGTGTTCTACTACTCTCTGGGTGTCTGCTGGGGAAAGCGGTGCCTGCACGTGGATTTACATCTCCTTCTTCAGTCACTGTGGTTGTGTTGACTCTGCCCTAGAACAAAGTTGTCCTCTTGAGGTTGCAAACTTGAGGACCTGTGGGACTGAATCCTGGCAGAACCCCTTGTGATCTACTACAGCATGTACCTGAGGTGGCTTACGTGCACCAGACACCTCCGAGACCCTAACCAAAATCTCTGCTGTTTTTTATTCCTGTGATAGCTGAATATCAGGCTGGTGCCATTTGGAGGGTCTATCTAATGAACAGTCCCAGCACCATGTTTCCATCTGATATAATCACAAAAGTAAGAGGATATTATGCAAATACTGCAACTGATATTATCGAGGTAAGTATTTCATTAAAACAGCCAGATAGATGCAAGCCAGCTACAGACAGTATTACTTGTTAAGCCGTTTGGACTGTGATGTGGTGTTTAACTCCATCTCTGGCTGTGAGGGCAGATGTGGAAGAGAAAATTCAGATAATGATTATGATTTTACCTAGGCTGCTTCTTTTATTTGGGCTTCTTGATACATACATTCATCAATTAATACATTCAGTATAGGCATGAAAATCTAGGAAAGCAGAGGAAAGCTTATGCAGCAGAACATTCATCTGCCTACCAAAAGTCACAGGGCATCTAGGGTATTTTGCATAAGTACAGGGAACTAGCATCTGAAATTAAATTTCAGCCAGCAGTGCAGCCAGGGCAGCGTGAAGCTCCACGTAACAGCATGCAGGCATTTACTTAGCTTCTTGGGCAAGCTTTGCAGCCTGGGCTGAGCTGTGCGCTGCCCTAAAATTATCCCTGCTGACTAATTCAAAGCTGGCTCAGCACGTCCTCAGCATCTGCAACCATAGCCTGCAGTCATCTGCCGGGTAGGCATAGCCTTGTAAGTGCAATGGCTTCATGAAGTATGTATTTAGAGCGGCCTCAGCGAGTGTAATACTAGGTACAAAGGTTTTCCTGGGCTTTCTTGTACTTGGGCTGCGAACCTGACTGTTTCCTACAGGTGGCTCTCCGGTCACAAAGCCTAACCAAGCTTATCAGGAAGCAGAATATTCCCTTTGCTGAGTATGATACATACAAGACACTGAAGGAACTTGGCAAAACGGTATGTCTCTACTTCTGATCTGTTTGCAATACACAGTTCCTGCCAGCACCGGGGTTGCATCACCCACCGACCACGCCATCCCTTTGATGTTTCAGTGAGAAAGGAGTCAGTCATCCTGTTTGGTCACGGAAAGATGTACTTACATTGTACTTATGCTGTCAACAGATGCCACCTTTTCACTCAACATGTGTCAGCAATTAATGTACAGTACAAAAGATGATGATGATGCTGGTAGCCAAAGTTCATGTGTTTTAAATTGTATGTTAAAACACAGTAAGTGGTTGCTCTTCCCTTTTAAAATGATTCTCAAATAAGATTTTTGTCCATGAGTCCTTGGGTGTCACCCACTACTTACAGCAGCAGAAATTACCAAGTCCTTACCTCACCCCCATGTGGGGAAACTCCCACTGAAGTCAGTTAGGCAACATGAGAAAGGCCACATTGGTTCAGACCTGTAAGATGTCTATTAGTTTTTGGCTAAGGAACCATGGTTAGCATCCTTCAGATGGGATCTACTTTTTGCCAATACATTACTGTATTTGAAGTAACATTATCTGATGCTTTTCATTCTTCTCATCTCTCCTTAACACCGCAGCTTCTGGGATGGAAAGAACTGCCTCCCGAAGACCCTCTGGTATCTGCTTATGTCAAAGTATTGGGCCAAGAGATCACCTTTGTTGACATTGATAAAGATGCTATTCAGCAGACCATGACGGTACTGACAAGGCTGTTGTCTTTTTTGTCTGCAATGCTGAATAATTTCCCTTCCCCGTCTCTTCTCACCTACTTACCTAACTTATTTCTCCGTTTTCAGAGTCTAACTGGATCATCAAACTGGCAGCCAACGGTGAAAAAAGTGGTGGAAGAGGTCCAGCGAGGCATTTCAGGCCGATGGACCCTGCCGGCGATGGTGGCCGAGCTGCGGCACATTGTCCCCACGGTGGTCGGCGTGCCGCTGGAGCTTAGTCTGTGCGGCGCCACGCTGGCCCAGGCTGAGGCCACCGGTGAGCTTGAGACACCAGACTGAGCAGTTTCCCCACAATAATTGTGGGTCCAATCCCTCTGCTGAAATTAAATCCCTCTGTAATCTTGAAACGTACTCTTGTAATGTGGAAACATTAGTGTTCAGCTACCTCCAAAGGGTTTGAAAAGTAATTAGCGTGTTTCACCTGGAACATATTTGTATAACTCTGGTTTGGAGTAGCAATCTTTAAATAATCACGTAAAGTACTTCAAAATGTAAAAGCACTGCCCACATGTTAACTACTATGCTTACTGAAAACATTGTATCTCCAGCATTCATTGTTTCTCTGTTCATATAATTCCTGTCTGTCTTTTGCAGTGGATATACAGATGTCACCACCATTACCTGACAATTTTAAACCTTCACAGTTGTTGGAAACCAACATGGATATTCATGCTGACATCAAGCCAAAGTAAAAATGACATATATTTTCACATACACACACAAGCATTTATATTTGAAATAGATACGTGATCGCATGTTGTTACGCAGGGGTCTTACTTGTCCCAGATTTGGGACGGCTGTGCTAGTCCAGAGCAGTGAAGTTGTGAGAAAGCAACACAATCACCTGATGCTTTACGACCCTGCAAATGTAGCGATGTGCACTGTATCCCATAGGATGCTGCGCTGTTCTGCCATTGCTAGAAATGCTCGCTTTTGTACCTGTTCAGCGACTAAAGACACGAAGCTGTGGAGATACATTTGCTCACGTATGAACAGGTTTTTACAAGTTCAACATAGAATCGCATCACCACCAGGCACAAGCTGGGGGGATTTGAGGAGGTAAAGGGAAATGCTTCTGGATCCGCCAAAGCAAATGCAACACTATTAATAGAATGATAATAGTAATAATTATCATAATAATAGCGAAAATATTAATAAACAACTAGACACAATCTGAAGCTAGTAGAGATTCTGGCATTAGCTTGTCCTCAAGCAATGTATCAGTGACAAAGAAGTGAGAGGGGGCATGTTAGCTTTGTTTATCAGATAAATCCCTTCACCTTTTCCAGCGGCACTTCAGCTTTTTTTTTTATCATGTTATATGATACATCTCTTTATCCATCAGTAGTGGCTCTTACAATAAAAAGAACATCGTGAAAATGCAATTTTGCATTTCAACGTTAAATATGTGCATATTAATCTGTAATTATGCATGTTTTTATTTTCACTCTTTCAGGGCATATTTTCATATGATTGCAATGATGGGGATTAATACACGATACTTTCAGAGTGGTCTTGAATTCCATGCAGAGTTCAGCGCCAACACTACAATGAAATTTGAAGCCAGGATAAATAATAAGGAGAAAAATTTGAAGATTGAAACCCCTCCCTGCCATCAGGAGGTTGAGCTCGCAGCTGTGAGGTACAGAAGAGCTTGTTGCATTTTGCTTGCTATGTGTTACTGATTGTGAGCTCCCTGTTATAAAATCATGAACATACAACTCTGTTAGGCTCTGCCGTACCTTGGCAGCCACATAAAGCTTAGCATTGTCTTTTTTGCACCAGCAAAGACAGGTAAGCAAAATCAGAAGATGTTACCTTTGTGCCATTTATCACCTCCACAGGAGTGAAGTTTATGCTATTTCAAGGAACATGGAAGAAGTAGATTCCGAAAAGAAATCCCAGCTTCTCCCCAAAGGAGAAGTACCAAGTCTCTCCGACCAGCCATTTCAGCCATCAGAAAGATCTTCAAGGCCTGGTGGCTGGAAGGTAAGGAGGCCTCTCACCATTCGTACTGCAGACAGGTAGAGAACAGACAGCTCCCCAGAGGGGCTGAGCACCCCCAACACAGCAGCTGGCCAACCAGATCACAAACACAGAAACTGTGAGATTCAGCAGGTGCCTGACAGATCCCAAACCAAGCCTAACATAAGTCCCAATGGGTGCAAGACATGATCATTCACGGTCTGCTCACTCTCATCATCTCATGCAGGTAGGGTTGCTTTGACAGCATGTCTTCCTATTTCTTTACAGTCATGGGGAGGGTGTGTGACATTCATATCCTTTGTACAATATCCCTTTCTTTCCAAGCCAGAGCAATGTGGAAAAGATGGCTCTTCGGCAGGATATACATTTTTCTTCCCAAATCCTGAGGTAATCCCTGCAGTGGATTGCAGAAGCCCATTCTCCTATGTGCTCTTCAGCTTCAGAGGCTGGCACGGGAAAGACAGGTTGACTTGCAATAGGAGAGCTAGTAGCCCAAAACTGATGCAGAGAAATAGCCCCTCCAAAGAGCCCTGCAGGTTCTCATGGGGAAGTTTGTTTGTGAAACACTGCCTGGGAAAGGCTGGGCAGGAGAGCTGTCCTCTTCCACAGAGCACTTCGGAGGAAACCCCACTGCTTCCAGTGCTTGGATCTCTAATTTTAAGCAGTGCTTCCTTACTTAGGCAGGACTGTCATCATTCTCTTCATTAATAGGAGGAAAGATTTTAGGAGCTGTGACAATTTTTTTGCAGAAAATATATTTATTTGCCATATTTTTGTTTAATGCAGCAAAGCAATATTCCTAGTGTGATATCCAAAGGATACCAGCAAGATTCAGAAGAGGCACATCACCACAGTGTAGGAGGAAGATTTTACACACGCATCTTCTGTAGAAAAATTGAGAGTTTGGGATGTGCTGCTTGTCTCAGCCTAAAGTCACGAAATTCTGCTTTCTTAAGAAATACCTGTCTGCACAAATTAGCTGGAGAACTTGAAGCCAAAATAGTTTTGAAGCCAGGTACAGTCATGACAACAAGCTTTTCTGTCAATCTCTGTGAATGCTGCTCAAGCAGCACAACCCTGGAATGTAAGTGTCTTGACTTTAGTTCATACAGGTGCTGATATTGACAAAATACAGCTGGAGATTCAGGCAGGATCCAAAGCAGCTTCCAAAATAATTGATGTAGCAAGCTCAGGGTCTAAGGAAGAGGATGAGACATCTCCATACGAGGACATTCAAGCTAAACTGAAGAAGATTCTAGGCATTGAAAATGTGTTCAAGGTAAGAGACTTTGAGCATCGGAGAGGGAAATATTTTCCTATAAATGAAGCCAAGGGTTTCCAGTGTGGAAAACTGGCATTGGAAAGCAAGGATTTCGGCTGGGAGGAATGTGTCTAGGTGAGTTTTGGTGCAGCTTCTGCAGTGTGTGGGGCCAAGAGGTTGTATTTCCTCAAAAGCCTGTGGTAAGCAGCTTGTCTGACACCCAGAGAAATGTTACAGAACAAGCTATAAATTCATAATGCTTTGAACTGTTTCTGAAGGTCGCAAATAAAACACGGCGCCATAAGAAACGGATTCACAGAGAAGACAAGACTGCAGTTACAGACCTCTGGGCAGAGCCCGGTACAACCCCCCTCTCCAGTTCATCCTCTTCTTCCACTGCTTCCTCTGCTGATGGTAAAGAGCCTGGAAATGAACACAAGAAAGGTGAACTAAGGCAATCTGGGAAGAAGTGTGGCAGCAGCAGCAAGAGCAGCAGCAGGAGCAGCAGTGGCAGCAGAAGCAGCAGCAGCAGCAGCAGCTCTGCTAGCAGTAAAATCTGCAGCAGCAGCGGAGAAGACCACTCTGGAGACAGGCGCTGCAGTGGGGACAGTGAATATTCCAACCAACAGGTAATTCACCCAGGCTGGACCTTTTTATGTTTCTTGTAGTGAATGTTTTTGTACATCGGGAAATTGTGCCCATAGAGCATGGAGCAAAGGAAGAGAAAACAGACTGTTGAGGGTGGCTGTTTGCTGCAGGATGGACGAGGTAGCCACCTAGCAGAGCTTTTTCCCCTTTTTAACCTCCCTGGTTCTCTGAAGCATTTCAGTTCAGCAGTTTCACATTTCAGAAGATTTCAGTTTAAAATGTTAAAAATTTAATTTTGTTTTGACTTTTTCCATACTCAATACTGAACTTTTTAACGCATTTCTCAAAAGTTAGTTCTTTGTCTTCTCTTAGATCTTCTTACATACTATTTTCACAGGCAAATCTACCTGTTTACCAGTTTTGGTTCAAGCCAGCAGATGAACAGGTACATTTACTGCTTATACTGTGAGCAGGGCCTACAAGTGCTCCCACTAGCTTTGCTGCAACTAGAGCTTAGTTCTCTGAGAATAAAAATATGAGAAATTTACTCTGTAACAACTTCCAATGGTAAATAACTTGCTTCAAGGCGATTCTCTGTTTTCGCAGGACCCAGGAATGGAAGTCCTGAACGGCAGCATCAGCTCCTCCTCTTCTTCAGCTAGTGATGAAGGCACCTCTAGAGCCATGTCTCAGGTGAGTGTCTTAATCTACAAGAAATAAAAACATTTACTTTGGGTTTCCAGCTATTGTATATTTATAACAGAATAGGAAAAATATGGTGATTTAGCATATTAGATAATATATAGAAAGAAAATTAATTGTTTCCCGTTTTATAAAGGTGAGCACATTGGATAGCCATTGAGTGTTTTTTAATATTCACTTAATACAGGCTACATTTTTCAATGAAACTGGAATGTATTGCTGTTTATGTTGAAATTTGTGTTACTCAGTAAATAATTCACTGTAAAAATGCGAACACTTTAGAAGTGCTGACCTGCTTGATCAGAAACTGGTTTCAGGTATATTTTTTATTGCATAGCTCTCTGTAAAAGTTCAGGACTTGACTCTGCCACTCTTGTTCATTAGGTCTTCACTGCCAAGTACTTCTGTTCATGTTAGCAGGACCATACAAGGCCTTTGAAAAGACCTTGATTTTGCAGTAATGCTCCAACTTTGAGAGCAATCCAGGTGTTTATTCAGGAATGACTGCATGGTACATAGTTAACGGTACCTGGTCCTTCTGTAAGAACTATTGCAAGAACTGATGAAATTTGGAGCAGATTTCGTCAAAGGAAGATTTCACACATTTCAGACAATGACCTACATGCCCCAAAATAGTAAACCTTACCTTGCTGAGGCACCCCCTCTGCACCAGCAGCTCCCAGTTGTTAGTACAAAAGGCAACCAGATCTACCTTCTCCCCCATCCATTTCTGGGTAACTTGAATTCACCTCTCTTGTCCATCTTTTCACCACATTACTATTTCCCTGAACTCTTCCCAGTCTTCCCCAATGCTCTCACCACATACACCTTCTTCCCCAGCCACAGCCTTGCTCTTTCCCAGTTTCCCCCCAAGCCCTTGCCAGGGGGCTTCCTACCCACCTAATCCTTCTGTGGGTCTCTGTCACTCGGACCTGGCAGCACAGAGAGGACCCGCTGCCCCACAGCTCATCCCACCTGCAGCTCTCCCCTGGCCAGGCGGGGACTCCTGCCCCACAGCTCAGGTAGGGCAGTCACGGCCGGCGCCGCTGCTGCCACTGGCTGCCGCCGGGCACGAGGCTCCGACTTTGAACGGGGCCACGTGCTGCTCCTCGTGCAAGTACCACACTTGGGACTGCACTGAACAGATCCCTCTGTCAACACAAATTATCACGGTTTTAAACAGGTGGTTAAATGAATTTTATCAAAAAGACTATTAGCCAAACTACAGGTTGGTAAGAGAGCAGTGCTGAGCTGGGTAATATTGGTTCTTTACACAGTAGGGTCCTACTCCATACTTCCTTTTGTTACACTTTACTTTAAATTACTTTACAAAAAGATTCGCAACGCTACTGTTTTACTTACACAGGTCGCGACAGTTCTCCCTTGAAAGACTGTGGCAAAACTACATATGAACTGAATAGATCGAGTGATGATCTATAATGCTTTCCCATACTTCACATAAAAAGACTTTTTGAATGAAATTTCTCCTTCACAGATACTTTTTATCTGTGGTTGTAATATAGTAATTTTAATGCTTTGTGTATGTCTTTTGTCACTATTTCCTCTCTACTGACTTAAGCCTAAATTCTTGGGAGACAGCAAGCCACCAATGCTGGCTGCAGTCCTTCGTGCCATCCACAGAAACGAGCAGCCGACGGGATTACAGCTTGTACTGTACATTGATACACAACCCATGAGATCAAGGATACAGATGTTTGTTTCAAGCATCACAGGTTCAAGTAGATGGAAACTCTGTGCTGATGCTTCAGTAATAAATTCCCATAAAGTATTGGTAAGTTTAAAATAATGATCAGCTCATATAATGAGCTATTATCATTAATATAATGATCTTACTATGTTTTATACAAAAATATATGTATTCCCCTCTACTAGGGTTCTCTTAAATGGGGTAAAGATTGCCGGGACTACCAGATTGCTACTCAGATTGCAACAGGGCAATTTGCTGCTTATCCAGCTATGCAGATGAAGCTGGAGTGGCCAAAAGTACCTTCAATAGTCCGAACCACTGCAAGATGGTGAGATTTTACTTTAGTTTTTGAAAACTTCACCTGTGCCAATGCTCTAGATAATTACAGATTCGGTTCTGCAATTTCTAAGCTGGAAAAATCCCCCCTTAATCAGTATGATATTATAAAATCAGATTACATGTGCCTGTTTTTTCTGCGTATTCATTCTCTCAAAGCATAGTGCATTTTAGTTTGCAGGAAAACCACTTGAAACAAAGGGGATGATGGGATTCACCTAATCTATTGTAGACTTTTAATTTAAAGTGCCTGAATTAGGAAATTGGTCTCCTGATGCTTCCTAACTGGGAAGAGCAGAAGCCTAACCTTGGTTCTCTGAAGGAGTCTGTCTCTTACTGACTGTCCAGGGAGAGTAATTTCCTAACGTAGGCACCTTACCTCCGGCTTCTGAAGAAGGTGATACAAACACTCCCCATAAGGCTTATTGCACACTAAATAGCAAATGTTGTGTGACGCTTAGTGTAAGAGAACTGTAACTGCTGGATTCAGTTCACATATGTGTCTATCCACATACATATAGTATCTATTGTATTCATTCATTCAGTGTATTTATACATGCATTTGCCCACAATAACATAGAGATCCACATCAAAGCCTAATCTTTTTTTCATAGTGCTACCAAAATACAGACACATACAACAACTCACTTACCTAAACAGGCATGCAACACAAGCTTTCACATTAAAGGCGTACAGGTGATTTGGTTAACAAATGCCTACTGAAGAGGATAATTTTCTATATTAGATTGAATTACCTGAAGTGCTGTTATCTGCCCTTATTAGAGGGGATGAAACCATCCAATTGACTATCCTGGAGCAAAGCCACAGAACACAGCTTTTTTCTGCTCTGAGACTATGCCTTTTTTTAAAGGAATCTTTTCTGTATTTCTCCGAGTCCCAAGCCTGTAAGGGAACCCAATCATAGAGATCCCTCTGTCAACTCATTGACAATCTTAGCGGGCGAAGGATCCTTGCTAAAAGTTACCACTGTAGGACTGACACATTCATACGAGGTCATCTGTTTTTTAGCACGTTAGTATTTTATGTAATTGGTGCCTATCTTTAACTCTGAATGTGTTTAAAACAAGTTGGCTATACCTTTCTTCTCACATCACTCTGCCGCCCAGTCTCTTGAAGACTGTTTCACCCATTGTCGTGGTTTAACCTCAGCTGGCAACTGAGCACCACACAGCCGCTCGCTCACTCTTCCCCCCCCGGTGGGATGGGGGAGAGAATCGGAAGAGTAAAAGTGAGAAAACTCATGGGCTGAGATAAGAACAGTTTAATAATTGAAATAAAATAAAATAATAATAATTAATAATAATAATAATAATAGAAGAATACACAAAACAAGTGATGCACAATGCAATT
>NW_008794085.1:2524283-2530885 GCF_000699145.1 Aptenodytes forsteri
AGCAACAACTAAAACATCGGTGTGTTATCAACATTATTCTCATCCTAAATCCAAAACACAGCACTGTACCAGCTACTAGGGAGAAAATTAACTCTATCCCAGCCGAAACCAGGACACCCATTAACAGTTAAAATCTGCCTGCCGCTCCTCCCATACACAACACCATGTATTACCAAACCCTGATATACAACGTGTCTAACACAGAATGCATATTGCTTTATGGGGGTATTTTAGTCTGAACAAATAATAATCAATTTTTTCAAAGACAGATCGTTTTAATCACTTACTTCCTTTTCCAGGTTCTACTCATTTCTTCCAGGAGCTGCGTATGTGCTTGGGTATTCCCAAAGGCAACAGTGTGGTCCCTCTCACCAGGCAACCTTGGTTATGGCTCTGACATCTCCAAGAACCTGTGATGTGGTCCTCAAGTTACCTGAGGTAACTATTTCCATTATCTTTTATCCTGGGGCATTCAGTACTTATGAAATCAAAGGTTAATAGCTTTTTTTAACCCACTGGTTTTGTTTTTAATTTATTAAACAATAAAGAAGCTCCCACCACAAGGACATCGTATTCACGCAGTTGGTTCCATTATGAAAATATCTTACAACACATTTCTCTCTCTCATGTAGCATGCAAACACATGAAATAAGAAACAGGTTACAAAACAACCATCACGATTGATAGCACATTAACAATATCTTATTAAAAAGACCACTCCTTCCCAAATCTTCAGGAAGATGATAGGTTTTCCTGTGTCTTGGAAAAGATAATAAAACCAGGCTGTAGAGAAGCATGCAGCCCTCAACGTATAGGCAAGGAGAAGGTGTGCATCTCAGGTAAGCAAGCTGTTTGGACTCTGAGCAAATGTGATGTACAACTCCCCAAAAAGCTGCAAATTGGTGAATATCAAACTTCATTTACAGCACTGCTATTCTATAGGTTGCAGATGTGTCAAATTGTACAGCTATTTCATGCTGTAGACAGAGGACTTGATTTCTTTTTAGCTCTGACCTAAATCTAGATTCTAATTTAGATTTCAGTCAGTACAGTCCTCTTTGAACATTATAAGAAAATGCTATCTCATCTCTACACTGTATTTTGCATTTACATTCATGTTTGTTTTCCGACTGATTTTCAGCTCACAATTTACGACAGAGCCATCAGGCTTCCCCTGCCATTCCCTTCAAGTCCAGGTACACCGATTTCAACACTGCCATCCCCTGACCGGAATGTCTTCTCCCAAGCAACGCTTTCAATCACTGAAAACCTTAAAGGTCAGCAATTAACTCTCTGCACAAGCACTGACTGACTTTGCAGATTTTGTAAATATGATTTATATCTTTGACATAACTTGAAATTATTTTACATTCACTTAAAAAATCAGTTGGACTTCAGATGGAAATAAACCCATCTGTATGAAAATCTGTGAGGCTGCAAAGATGTAAAGAAAAGGAAACTTTACATTAGTGAGATTAAATATTCGGTTCCATGCCAAATAGTGATTCCAAATGCATCCATTCCCAAATGCATCCATTTCAGCTTCACTGCACAGATTACTTGTGAAGAAAAAACCATTACAAAATTTACGAGAGGGATATCTAAGTGACCTCAGATTTGGGGTGCTCTGCTTGATTAGTGCTGTTATGTAGAAGCTAAAACAGCTTCAAAAGTATACCCATTAATTTCACCTCCTGCACTTGATTTTGAAGGGATTATTGTTTCATTAATGCTGTATTAAGAGCTAATCACATTATACTTACTTAGGGTAAATTTTAAATGGAAAAGCTTTATGTAATCCTGGGATAAGGAGTCACATTTTGCTTGAAATCAGTGGGCTGATATCATACCTATGCGTATTTCTTTGGTAAACACCCAAACTAGCCTGTATTAATTAAAATTGCTGTAAAATAATTTCTAATCAGAGCTGGTAGGATTTCCAACAAATATCATTACAGTGAAAAAGGCAGAAGTTCACTCTAGTGTGGCTTTTTTTCCTCCCCATCTTCGAACTATTTCTAATGCTGGTTATGACTCAGTTAAGGCAGCAGCATTTTAGTGAACTTCCTCTAGTGTTAATGATATGTGAACTGTTAACACCATTTGAGAAATTATTTTGACTACAACAAAGTTACAAAAGCCAAAAGGCCACAAACAGAGAGTTGCACCAGCTGTGAGCAGAATTTATCTCACACAACGACTGAATCATGAGTGGGTTGCGCTGCTGTCTGGGGACTGGCAAAGTTTTGCTTTCGTATTACTACAAATCCAACATTTCATCTGAAGGAATCATTTTCCTTTTACGTGGGAATAGGTAAAACCAGAAAATGGTCTTTTTTTTTTTTAATTACAAATCTAAAATAGAATAACTGTCTTATATAAAGTAAAAAAGGCTTGCTTTTGACTGATTTTTTTTTTCAGCTCGTTGTTCAGTTTTCCAAAATACGATCACAACCTTCAATGGAGTTGAATTTAACTATTCAATGCCTGCAAACTGCTACCATGTCTTGGTGCAGGACTGTAGTTCAGAACTGAAATTCCTGGTGATGATGAAAAGACTTGAAGGGTCTGCTGACCTTACAGCAATAAATGTCAGACTCGCCAGCCAGTAAGTAATTGCAAACTTAATGACAAATAGACGTCAAGCTGAGCATGATATAAATGTGAAGACCAGATTGTTAGGGCAGATGGGTGCTAGCATAAGACTCATGCAAAAATTACTGATCTCAATGGAAAGACTTCTAGGAGTGTCACTGGAATTTGGGACTTTGTGTTTCAAAAGTGCTTCTGAAATACATCCGAGGTTCACAGTAACCTAAAGTCTTTACTGCCCAAAATTCTTCATGAATTTGTTAGCATTTAACCATCTATTTTCAGTTCTTAGTAATTAGGTAGACACATAAACCATAAATCCAGAAGGGACTATTGTCATCATTTAGTCTGGCCTCCTACACTAAGATAATAATTAGAACTAATTATCACCCACAATCGTCTCAGCAGAGATGCTGAGAAGTGCACATAGCTAAAAACGGAATTACTTATCCCAGATTAGAGGCATTCTCTTAGGTCTTCCCTTAGTTGGTGCATAACGTTCTAATCTATTTGAAATTAACTTAAGACACACTTTGTTTCATCTTGGAGCAATCACCTCTGCCATCGTAGGTTCTTCTTTAAAAGTATAGTCTGATGCTCTAAGTTGTACTGGATTATGCAAATCAAAATCGTTGTAGGGAGTATTCTTCAAAGCGCATAAATAGGCTTTGATCTGTAAGGTTTCATTACAAGTAATTATTTATTTTGAAAATTGTGTGCCTAACTGTGCCACAATGTTAGAGAAACCGAGACAAACTAGTATTCCCTGCACCTGCTTTGTAGAAGAACAGAAAAATGCTTGTTTTATAGACTATCTTTTGAGATAAAGACATTCCTCGTCACTGTATCATTCCCGATTGTTTCATACAACTGTATGGATGTGCTTTTGATGTGCTTGAGCTTCATATTTCTTCATTAGAGCAAGCACTGCTCTGAAGAAAATACTACGATACACAGACTATTCAGGCTGTAAGAGAACTGCCATAGGGAATTCAATCTTCCTTTGAAATGTAAAGCACCTTCAATTTATGCGAACGTAACAGCAATTATATTGTTCCGCAGCAAGGGTGTCTTGTTCCGAAGCCTGGTGTCTTCCTGCCTGAACCGTGGCCACAAGCAGACACTCAGGGATGAGTAAAGCCAGGGAAAGGTGTACTGTGAGCACTCCTCCAGGCACCCTTTCCTGGGCTCTCCCAATCTTCCTCCCAAAGGGTAGCAGGTGATTTATGCCAGAATGATATGAACATCCTGCAGTGTTGGTTCTACCAGGACTAGAAATTGTGAGCTGAGTAGGGCAAAGGAGAAACATTTGTTTATAGTAATTTCCTTTACTTAAAGTGAGGTTGACATGTATGTTTCCAACGGACTCATCCAGTTGAAGATTAATGGTGTTCAAGCCCCGACAGATGTTCCGTACACATCTAATTCTGGTAAGAGACTCACCTTTATATTTCATTTAATCTTTTCTGATCTTTGGAAGAAGGTGAGGACGTGATCCTGCAAACACCTCTCAAGATAAAGATCGCCCTAATTTGAGAAACAATTAGGTGATTTTAACAGACCTTCATGCTAGCTTTCATAGGGGGTGGCATGAAAGGTGGGCAAAGAAAGAGATGCTGATACAAACCAAATAACGCAGGGCTGCGGTTCCTTGTGCTGATCACAGAGACCCACAGAAGAAGCTTCTAGATGTCCCCTGGCCACAGCCACCCTTGTCACAGGGCTTCGGCTTGTTCCAGGGCAGGGAGCAGTACGGTCTTTCTCATTTCCCCCATCTCTTTCAAGATACGGTAGAGCCTGCACTAAGTCCCCAGGATTTTAACAGGTGGTTCGGGTCGGACCCTAAAACAGTAACTTCCTTTTAAAAGAAATCCCTTTCCGCTTTTTTGTTGCAGATGCAAGCATGCTGATCAGCAGCGAAAAGGAAGGCCTGTCACTAAAAGCCCCGGATTATGGCATAGATAAACTATATTATGATGGGCATAGACTTGAGGTATTTTTTAAAATTATTTTCAGTGGTTTTATTTTTAGAAGAAAAACATTTAAGTGCATCTTTTCTTTATTTCCGCAAAGATTCAGATTGCTTTCTGGATGGCTGGAAAAACATGTGGTATTTGTGGAAAATACGACGCTGAGAAGGAAAGGGAATATCAAATGCCCAGTGGATATTTAGCTAAAGATGCAGTGAGTTTTGGTCAGTCCTGGATCATCTCAGAAGACCCCTGTGCTGGAGGTACTAAGATTCTAACATATATTAATGTCATTGCCTTTGACTAATTGATTAGTCACATGAATAGATGATTTATATTAATTGTAGCACAATCATCTTACATTTTTCACTATTTTTCTGATTTGTGGCCATAGACTTAAAAAAAACCCTGTTTTTCCCGAGTTTGGTAGTTCATTGCAAGTTCTGGTTTTGTTGCATTTTTATATCAATTTCTTATGCACTATGTAGTTACCTGACGTTTGCGTGTTCCAGATAAAATTATAAACTTAAAACTAAGATGATAAGTTAGTATGAAGAGTAGGCAGTTTGATTGTTGACAAAAGACATTTTATGTCATCCTTAATAGTTTCATTCTTTATTTCCATTCTGTCATTTCCAGGCTTTTAGTTTCCCAGAAAAAAATTAAAATCTAGCCTGGCTATCAAACTAGAGGGCACTTGAGGTGGGAAATACCTGTTTTAATTTCCTCAGGCTGAAGATGAACTTAATCTGAAACCTTCAGCCTGGGAATGATTGTTCTTACCATCCAGGTCCTGTATAAAAACGATGACATGAACATATTGATAACATTAGGGTGCACCGCATTTTGTGTGGAACCCAACCCTCCGGGCACGTGGTGGCATTTTTGGAATAGTCTTAGATCAAGCTCCCTGGGGGGACTGGTCCAGGAAAGCCTGGATCACAGAGGCTTAAGAACTAAGCTACTCAGCCATGGCAAGGCGGGTGTGATGCTAGGCACAGCGCAGAAGTGGATATACGGATGTCTAGGAGCCACTACCGCCCCAAAATGAAGTGCTGTCATAGTTCGGGTATAGTTGAGTGTCAGTTGACCAAGGTTTTCACATACATCTTTTTGGACACCTGTGTCCTAGTTGGCAAGCCTCTGTCCTTGGGACTGTGTCCCACATGCCTGATTTTCTCACAGCCTAAGCCACTGACAGAAAATCGACTCACTTCAATCAGATTAGTTTCACGTAGCTTGTGTAACGTGGTTTATCCATTGATCTTAGTTGTTGCTAATTCTACAAATTAAGTCAAAAAAGTTATTTATATAAATTCTGTAGGTGCTTTAACAGAATTCATGTTTTATAGCTTGTAAGCTGCAGCGTAAATTTGTCAAAATTGAGAAGCCAGTTGCTTTTGAGAAGAAGGCAGCAAAATGCTTCTCTGTGGAGCCAGTTCTACACTGCGTAGAAGGCTGTTCAGCAACCAGGACTGTTCCTGTCTCCGTGGGCTTCCACTGTGTACCAGCTGGTGAGTCTGCAGAACGGGTACTTGTGCACAACACAACCAGTATGTCCGACTGTGATTCTGTGAAAAACCATGAGGTTGACCGAACTAACACTTGAGTACATCAATGTATAAAAACCCCCTCACACGACCTCTTTTTCCTCTTTTCTCGTTTACAGACTCCACTCTCAACCTGGACGGGCAGATTAGGCTAGACCAGAAATCCGAGGACGTTGTGAGCGCAGTTTCTGCTCATACGGCGTGTTCCTGTCAACAACAGTCATGTCCAGCGTGACGCCCCCTTCCACAGGACCCACTCGTTTCTCGGTGGCAGTGTCAGCCCTGACGGCCTGTGACCCCGCGCACACGGCTGGTTTGGACAGTGAGGACAAGGCCTGTCCCCTTCAGGAGATCGTTCTTCTCCATTTATTTTGAGATCTTGAAAATAATTCCGGACGCCCTTCGCCGCGTCCGATCTTTTAATAAACCGTTGCTCTGTAAAAGCGGCCCGTCGAGGTCATTTCTCTCTGAACAAGTGGTTCCCCGAAGA
>NW_008794085.1:2531301-2533916 GCF_000699145.1 Aptenodytes forsteri
GGCCAGCCCGGCGGCTCTGGGCCCCGGGGAGTGCCGAAGGCTGGGGAGAGGTCCCGGGAGAGGCGCGGCGCTGCCGGCCGGCGGGGAAGGCCGGTCCCGGGGCGGCCCGCGCGGTTAGGAGCATGTTAAACATACCGAGCGCCACTGCCTTATTTTAATTGTCTGCCTTAGAGTCGAAGCGATTTTTTTAAAAATAGGCGCATGTGATTTTCAGGGAAATGTCAGAGTTGCGATGAGTTTGGTTTTGCAGACTGCTGTCCCCGCTGCAGGGCTGCGTTGCACACAGCTGCTGCAAACCGCGGCCCTTCCCGGCCTGGCTGCCGGGCCAGCGCTCCCGGCCCTGGGAAGCTGTTTGCACAAGCTGGCAGAGCGCAGAGAAGCAAGCGTGCGAGCTGGTTTCCCAGAGACACAAGCCATGTACCTTTGTGTGGAAAATAATCGTCCTGCTGAGCAGTGTTTGGAGCTAATGAGGGTGCTTTTTACCCCTTTTCCAGGTCTTCGTGTTCGATGTGGGAAAGGAAACCTGGAAATCCTACGACTGGTCAAGAATTACAACTGTGGCAGCTTTCGGAAAGTATGATCCTGAGCTCATGTGCTATGCTCACTCTAAAGGCTCCAGGATAGTACTGAAAGGTTGGTTACATTGTGAAAATGTGGATATTTATGTGATACATGGATAAGAACGTAATGTACGTAGGGCTATAATACCTTGACATTTCACATTCACTTGTATGCAGAGTATTAGAAGTCAGTAAGAGGATTAATTAATAAGGGGATAACGCACACCGGACTACAATACCTTGACGTTTTGCACGTGCTGGTATGCAGGGTACTAAAAAGAAAACCAGCGATGGCTTCTGCCACGGTAATAACAAAACCATTCCAGTGACATCTAAATAAAAGTTCTCTAACGGAACATGACAGCTATGGAGGAACAGGGAGGAAGGAGGAAAGGAAAAGCCTGTAGAAGTTATTTATTTGGGTCTGTATTCTGGATGTTATGTGCAGTACCCAAAAGACAGGGGAAGGGAAGGGATTTTTAAGTAATTCTTAGTATTTTTCACTTAAAGCAATCCCTGTGTATTAGGAAGTGGTTGAGTTTTAAAACATGAATACTCGGGACTCTGTGCAGGTACAAATGCTGATTAAAAAGACAAAGTCCATTACAGCTTACATGATGTAATGTAAGTTTTGGCGCTGTTGAGGCAAAAATGGAATCCAAGACCACAATGTGGAAAGCAACAAAGGTTAAACATCAAAGTATGTTTATCTAAACAGTAAGACATAGTCCCTCTAGCTCTGTGGAAATACCAAAAGTACATTGATTTCGAGAAAGGAAGTTTACAGTGGCTAAAAGAATATTAAACAGAAGTAAGGAGATTAAAATTATAGAAAAAAATCCAAAAGGAACTTAATTTTAAACACCGCTGTCTCAAAGAAGCCTGGTAATCTCTTCTGGGGTGGGTTCTCAAAATTATGCTTGGGGGAAAAAAGTTAACTCCTTTGTATTTTACCAGTATGGGTGTGGGGATTGTTTATTTTGCGGTTACGTTTGTTGGCTTAGTAAAGTCAAACCTTTCCTCCTTACTATTACTTCGGTGTAAATACATGTTAACTCTTGAAGGCCTCTTGTCTAGGTGATGTACTTCTTAAGGAAATTGTTGATCCTGCTAAAAGAGCGGCGTGGATATCCCAACAGGTGGACCTTGCAAAAAACCAGTATATGGATGGAATTAACATAGATATAGAGCAAGAAGTTAACGAAACCTCGCCTGAGTATTATGCATTAACAGAGCTTGTTAAAGAAACTACAGATGCTTTTCACAGAGAAATACCAGGATCACAGGTAATAATAATGTACTTTATACAAACATTACGTTTAACTTTACAAAATGCAAGAGTTTTGAGAATGCTGTTTAGCATATGAATATGAAAAAAATTATGCAGATCTAAAGCATGGTATTTTCATGAGTGGTTAATTATGAATGTTAGCTATGATATGCTATCATAAGAACCACTCTTTTTGACCTGCATGAATAAATGTAAGAAGGGCTTCACTGGGATTTGTAGATGCATTGTTAGTGCCTTGTGTGAGCTGGCAGTTACTAGTATGGCTTAATGCATCTTTGAAAGTAGGGCAAATACAGCCTTCTGGTGCAAAAGCTTGACAATGTTTTGGTAAACCCGTCACTAAAGTTTTAAGGATTTGCATCATGCTTCATATTTTTGATCAGATGATTTTCATGTTATATTTTAATTTCTTTGGTGGTTTGAATTCACTAATAGGGTCACTCACTGTTTATTATCTAATGTTTGTTTTATCAGCCGAGCAGCTTCTCCTATAGTTCATTAGTATCACCGTGTGTTAAACACTGTGCAACATTTGGGAAATACTGTCTTTAAAAGTTACAGCTTTTTTAAAGACAAAACAAGAGCACCTAAGGGCCATAAAGTTGCCGGGGGGAGGGGAATCTCAATCCATCCCCCTCCTACCAGTTTGATGTGGTGGGATGCTCCTATGACTGGAGGGTTGGGATGGAGGGATACAGGCTCTTTAGGAAGGACACGCAGAGGAGACGAGGAGGGGGTGTCGCCCTCTATGTCAATGACCAGCA
>NW_008794085.1:2536339-2543053 GCF_000699145.1 Aptenodytes forsteri
ACAAGGGCATGTAGTGATAGAACAAGGGGTAGTGGCTTTAAACTGAAAGAGGGTAGATTTAGATTAGATATCAGGAAGAAATTGTTCACTAGGAGGGTGGTGAGGCACTGGAACAGGTTGCCCAGAGAAGTTGTGGATGCCCCATTCCTGGAAGTGTTCAAGGCCAGGTTGGATGGGGCTTTGAGCAACCTGGTCTAGTGGAAGGTGTCCCTGCCCATGGCAGGGGGGTTGGAACTAGATGATCTTTAAGGTCCCTTCTAACCCAAACCATTCTGTGATTCTGTGATTCTGTGATACGTGATGCTAACTTACGCATTTTTTCTTCAGGTAACATTTGATGTGGCTTGGTCTCCAGCATGCATAGACAAAAGATGCTACAACTACACTGGGATTGCAGATGCCTGTGACTTCTTATTTGTGATGTCATATGATGAACAGAGCCAGATCTGGACAGACTGTATTGCAAAAGCCAATGCTCCTTACCTGCAGACTTTAGTTGGTGAGGACAAAACGCCTCTCCAGGAGTCAGAACATTTCCATTTGTTCACATGAATAGATAGAAAAGATTGCCTTTTCTTAGACAAGTTTTTTGGTTATATTAAGGCTTTTGAGTGTTCTCAAATATGTGTTGTCCTAATGTGAAAATAGTATCTCAGATCCTTATGACACTATGGATAGACCTTAGCAGTTGTGTGTTGTTACTTGTAAAGTAACTGTCTAGCCCTCACGATTGTGAAGAACACTCTTAGAATGACAAATGGCAGCCAAAGCAATGGTGTCTGCCTGGGCTTTTCTCAGAGAAACCTGAAACATTTCTCTCATCCTTGTGAACTGCTGCTATGGGAGGCTGGTTTTAAGTGTGAGCAGCTGGAGCAGTTACTAGAATCTGAATAGAGCAAGTCTAGGAGTATGCGGGTGGGAGGTAAAGAAGAGTTTGCACCTTAGCCTCTGTCCGGGGATCATGCAAGTCCTATATATAAGTAGAATAAAAAGCATGGAAAAATGCAATAATGCATCTTAATTTTTATTTCCTTCAAAACTAGGATATGAAGAGTACATTACTATGGGCATTGATCCTAAGAAGCTTGTGATGGGTGTCCCGTGGTATGGCTATGACTATGTCTGCCAAAACCTATCTAAGGTAAGATGAAGATTATTCATTTGCATTTGTACTGTTAATTTTTTCCTTGGAAAGAGACAGCTAGATTTTGGTGATCCTGGTTTTAGATTAGGAAATACTGTGGTCTGATGGATAAGAGCATAAAGCTGGGACTCAAGACAGAGACTTTTGCTTAGCTGATAACTGATGAGCAGTGTGTTACCAAACAAGGCATTTTATTTCTCCCTAGGCAACCTGAACCCCATGATACCCGAGTGCCATGTTTGACTCCCAAGTGCCTAACTTTGGGTTTGACTAAGGAGCTATAGATGTTCTCTGTACGAGAACAGATGATGTCCAAAGGCACTACAATGCTTCTATCTGCCTTCTCAACACAGTCACTAAGCTCGCTGCTTAAAGACTAGGTGCAACAAACCACAGCAAACCTATGACTGTTAAAGGGTAGCAGTTTATGGATAAGTCATGGAGTCTCAAACAACATTATACTTATGAAAAATGTAAGAGTGAATTAAAAGTGGAAAAGATAAGACAACTGTGTAAGTTGAATGATGTCCATCCAATCCTGTACTACTACAGAGTAAACAAAATTTAACTGTTTTAATTTACTTCTGTCTACAAATAGTATGTCTGGCACAGATACTTGAAGATTTGGGATTTTTGAGACCGCAGTGCCTTTTGTGTCTTTGTTCTTGGCTGTACTGCTATTCTGGAGTTCAATAAATCTATGTAACGTGAAACTCATGCCGTCCGCTTTTTTTTCAGGATCATGTTTGTTCCCTTTCCAAAGTGCCTTTCCGTGGGGCTCCTTGCAGTGATGCTGCAGGGCGTCAGGTCCCCTACGGAGCAATAATGAAGCAGGTGAACAGTTCTCTTTCAGGGGTGCTGTGGGATGAGGTACAGAAGTCTCCATTTTATGAATACAAGGTAAGTGTCTCTGTAAGACACCATGTTGTGGAGTAAACGTTCATAAACTATAGTTCTTTGATTGTAAAGTTTTCAGGGTTAGATTCTTCCATTTGTGTTTTCTACTTCTTTTGTTCGTGTGGTAAAGGATGGCTGGATTTCCGTATCTTGAATTTCTAGTCTGAAAGAGATGCAGTGATTGAAGACTACAGGAGTAATACAGATCTTTATTACTTTGCAGTTTTCTCAAGAAATTGTATCATGTCAAAAAGGACGTTTTGGCACAAAGAAATTCTATAGCTCCATCCTTCACTGTTACAGTTACTTTTATGAGTTGATGACTGATTTAAACTAAAACAGATTCTGAGATGCTTTTAAGTTTTTCTAACCCAGTGGCTTGCATGCATGTTCTCTTCCGCATTTGGTTTCTACATAGACATAGTGAAAAAGTCCATGAATGATTGTGCTTACATGAACAACACAGTGTACGCATTTCATCTTGTTTCTTTAGACATAATTTTAAGTTTCACATGTAGATGATTAAAAGGTGTTACAAGCAGTGACCAGGTCAAAGCACCATAACTTTGACAAAATTTTATAACATCCTCTAAAACTGTTTATTGCTGAAAAAAGCACTTAATCTCTAACTAAATTCACCTCTTAGGTTAGATAGTATATCTGAGATTTTGGCTGTATTTTAAAAAATTATTAAAATACAAATTAGCTAAGTCTTTTCATCTAACTTCAGTTAAAATGTATCACTGTTTTATAACTGAGATTCTACTAGTAAAAAAATAGCCAAGTGTTTCACTTAAAATGTTTAATTGTCCTGTGTGAAAAATAATTTGTAAATCAGGAAAGTATCATTATGTAAATCTACATAGCTTGTATATCTGAGTTTTTAATTGTACTTTTCACTGCATTCAACAGAAAATGTAATCGAAACTCAATGAACTTGAATGTATCATGGTTATATCGATAGGTTGATACTGACGCTAGTGTTTAAATGTTTTTCTAGGATTCTTTTGGTCACTTCCACCAAGTATGGTATGATGACCCTCGCAGCATCTCTCTAAAAGCAGCATATGTGAAGAATCGAGGTTTAAGGGGCATTGGCATGTGGAATGGAAATAGTCTTGACTATGCCAGGGAAGCTGTAGCAGAACAACAAACTGAAGCAATGTGGCAAGCCCTGACACCGTAAGAACTATGTGCAGCCTTGATTTAGAATGATGAACATTGGTAATTTTTTATTATGGCTTATACTATCCTAGATTTTGAGTTTATATAAATATACCATGATTACAAAAACCTTGAGAACTCGCCAAATTCATCTTGTTATTTTGTATGCGAAGCCATATTTTCATTCTTCAAAAAGTTCCAATGTTCCTTTAGCAGCGGGTTTTTTTTAAAGACTGCTCATATTTTTCATTTTTCACAACTACCATAAATTGGGTAAAGCTTGAACCCAGTGTGTATCTGGTAACAAGTAAGACCAAGTGGTGGATTTACAGGGGCAATCTCATAATGATCCTTTGCTAAAGCTGCCTGGTGCAGCAAGTATTCATTCTGAGGTCACATGGTGCAGTCTCAGCTTTCTGACTTTCCACCCCAACTTATATTTTAGCTTAGTCACTCTTCAGTCAGATTAAACACAGAATACTGGAGAGACAGATTGTTGCTTACATGGAACTTGGTGAAACTTGTGCTTGGTTACTTTTCAGGAGATTAAAATATTTTACAGACTGAAGAAATTACGTAACATGAAGTAGTTGCCATTAAGATTTTTATCAGACTTGTAGTTAGAAAGGAATATTCGATAAACTCCAGTTTCACTGTGTTTATGTATCACGTAAATTCCTTACTTTCAAAAGCCAAAAATCTTGGACCTTATCTTGAAGGGGGAACATTAATATGGAGAGAACTTGGATGATATTTTCTTCCATTTCAAACTTCTTTACTTCCTGAAAACTAGAACTCAGAAGCTTATTTAATGAACTGCATATGTATTTTTCCACACACTTTAAGATTCATTCAGTAGCCTGTTGTTTGTTTTTACGTGGTGTTGCCTCTGAAATAATATGAGGTTATATTTTCTTTCTAGTTACATTTTTCATAAAATAATTTGCTTAGAGAAATTGTGTAACTTTTAAAAATATCTGTAGTAATGGAAAGATTGACTGGTCTTTACGGGATTTTTTTTTTGTTAAATAAAATGCTGCCTTCACTAAGGTTGGTAAACAGTGTTGCTGGTTTATGCTTTACTTGTTCCACAGCTTACAGCCCACACTGCTTCTCTGCTTCTCGGAACTGTTTCACAACAGATTGAAGTGCAACTGTGCCCTGCTTAATTGACTCCGTTAATGAAACAATTTATTTAATTAGATATATGTAGTCAGTTGTGGGGTGGGTTTTTTTTTTTTGGTTGGTTGGTTTTTTTCCTTTGCTAAATAGTTACTGGGAAAACACCATAGAATAGCAGCACTACCGTAATGGCTACTGAGAAGACCAGAAGACCTCGTATACGTGTCTGACTGCTTGATACTGCAGGTGATGGAAAGCAGAAGGTGAAGCCTACTGCTCTCACATAAAGAAAAAAATTCCCTTGGAAAATCAGAGGGCTCT
Source organism: Aptenodytes forsteri (assembly GCF_000699145.1). Lineage (NCBI taxonomy): Eukaryota > Metazoa > Chordata > Aves > Sphenisciformes > Spheniscidae > Aptenodytes > Aptenodytes forsteri. The sequence goes on from NW_008794085.1 coordinate 2,540,988, forward strand.
TCACTAGAACGCTGGTCTGTATGTTTTAGGAGAAACCGCTACATGTATTTGACATATAGATAATTCAGAATTTGTATTACTATTTATATGCTAAAATACTGTGAGATAGATATTTATGAAATGGAGAGGTCTTCTGGAGCAGATGATCTAACCTACAAAATCCGAACTGAAGGCCAGATGACTTTATTATAAAACTTTTTCCTGTAGCAGTCAAGAATCATGAGTTGGTTTTGCTTTTTTAATTTAGGTTCAGGGTTTTCCAGTAGCTAGTTGCCTGCTCTTGTGTCTTAAATAAGACACAATTCTGAAATACAGGATGTAGGATTCAATCCTGATTTGAGCAAAAGTGGTTGTAGTTTTAATAATTAATTTAATACTTTAGCGCTAAAATCTTTGTTAAATCTTATCTTCAAGAAAACAAATTGGATAGCGGGTGGTTTGACTCAAGGCATTTGGAAGTTAGTCCTTTTAAGAGTTGCATAATTTTCTTATTGTATTACTGATTTCCCATGAGTGTTTCACTTCCAATAATAAATACAGCCTTGTCAGCTTTTTAGCTGACACTAATTTCTAGCGTGTTATTGTTCTGCTTAATGTAATAACATCTGGTACTGCGAAGAGGCAAACAGGAGAGCTAGAAAAAATTACTATCAAGAAGAGGTTTCTGATTACTCTTTCAGAGAATTGTTATCTAAGCACATGCATGAGCTTAAACTTAAAGAAAAACAGAGTATGCAATACTGTAAGTTGGACCAGGGTCATCATTACAGCTTGTCCAAGACAAAGCTTGCCTCTTCCACTAACTACAGAAGAAGGTTAATATCCATGTGGCTTTCCAAATGAGAGGGAACAAAAACGGCTATGTATGAAATAAGGTGAGATTATCTGAGATTTTGTTCATAATAAAATGGTAATAATACACTGGGAATTTACAGATAGGCACACTTACAGTGACAAAAATATACTTCAGTAAATAGCTAAATAAAAGATTACTGTTGCTGTAGTTCTACAGAAGATGTATTTTAATCATTTTCCAAAAATTTAATGTGTGTGCTTGAAAATAAGAATAGGAGGTTATAGATTATAGGTTTATTTGCTTAGTAGGTATTTTGTTAATGAAAGAACATCAGCATACCGTGTTGTTACCTAATTCACTAATTTGCACTTTTAAAATAACTTAGCTTTGTTTTAGACACATTACTAGATTAAACTGTATGTTTAAGTAGCTGACTAATCTTACAGTAAGAGTGAGATTTAAACAGAAGTGAGCTGCAGTACCTCAGTAGCCCAGTATACAAATTCCACAACATTTACATAGTTGATGTCTTTCTACAAGGTAACTTCAAGAACATACAAACAAATGCTCTGAAATTCTGGACTTCTATATACATTACAGAGCTTCTGTAGACTTTACGGATGTTGAAGGTGTGTCATCCTCTTAGATCCCTGATTTTCTGGACTGGAGAATTAAAGCTGAATGAATCTTCTTATGTGTCAGTTCCGCTCTCAGTGCTCGTAAATCAGATGCTGCCTGCTTTCTCAGCTGCAGAAGAAACAGTAATTTAAGGAATTGCAATTTAAGGAAGTTTTTGGAGTTGACATGCACATGGGGTTATATAACTAAGATTGAATTTTATACAGGATGGCTGAACACAGTATATATCTTTCATGTTTAAAATTTTACGCGTCTAATTAGATAGCCTAGTTCTAGCACTGCTTTCTTCTGTACTTTGCCTGGGTGTTTTTAAGAGACAACTGTGACATTCATTGTTCTTTCCAGTCCTTGTTATACAGTGGAGGAGGCATAACGAGTACATCCACCCTAGATTACTCAGTAAACAGGGGCATGGGCAATCTCTGTGAGGTAGAGGACTCCTAGGAAAAGGACCTGGGGGTGCTGGTCTTGGACTCAGGAAAAAAAGGAGAGTTTACTGCTTGTGGAAGGAGGGGCAGGCAACTCAAGAAGAGTACAGGGATCTCGTTAGGTCATGCAGAGAAGAAATGAGAAAGGCAAAAGCCCAGCTAGAACGCAATCTGGCCGCTGTCGTTAAAGACAACAAAAAAAG
>NW_008794085.1:2544535-2561043 GCF_000699145.1 Aptenodytes forsteri
TCCCTGGAGGTATTTAAAAGACGTGTAGATGAGGCGCTTAGGGACATGGTTTAGTGGGTGGTGGTGTTGGGTCAATGGTTGGACTCGATGATCTTAGAGGTCTTTTCCAACCTCAATGATTCTATGATTCTATTTATTTCAAGCATTCAGAGCTGAAAAGCTATCCAATGCGAAGGCCTATACCATCAGCTTCCTTCCAACGGGAGCCACAGACAGCACTGGTATGGAATAAAGCAGATGAAGAGGACTGCCATCTGCTTGGAGAGCCATTCTCTTTTTTTTTTTTCCCCCCCTCTTTATACCAGTTTTTTTTTTTCTTAGCCATGGTCGTCTACTGATCAGTGCCTCACTGTTACCGTAAATCGACCTAAAGATTCAGTAAAACTTAAAATACTCTTCAACATCACCAAGTATGTTCCTTCAATCACCTTTTGAGTGAAATGAAAATTTTATGAGAGAGACTGTAAAGCTTAGCTTACATTGTACCTTGAAAATCTAAGTTGCTTGAATGCCATACATTCAAAATCGTCTAATAACCTGGTGTTCTGGAGTAATTAGGCTCAAGTGATAAAGTTACAATGACAACTAGCACCATAAAACTAACAGCATAAAACAAGAACTGTTTAGCAAATCTTTACATCATCTAATGTTTGGGAAGATCTAAGTTGTTTTATACATAGCAACATTTCAACTGTTTTAATTAAAAGGCAGAGTACCTTGATTTCTATTATGAGTTTCATTTTTGTATCATCCAGCTTCCTCCTCAGTTGATCGAGTTCATGCTGCACTGTAGTAATCCGGATGATTGTGTAATTCTATATGAAACAACAACAAAAACAACAAGACTTTTAAGTGCAGCATTAGTGCATCTCTTCATTCGTTGTGTGTTACTTCACCACTCAGAAACAATCCTCTAAACTCTTTCCAACTCCCCTGCTTGCTTCTTGTCCTTAATGTGTGCTGGGCTGCCTCTGGTCTGTAAGCAGTCTGCTCTCCAAGAGAGGGCAGCTCCCTTCTGCTGCCAGCCCTTCAGCTGGGTGCGGAGGTTCTTCCACTCCCTGTTGCTTTGGGAAGTTAAGATCCAGATCAGGTCTCCTGAGTAACAGCACGTTATTTTGCAATTATCTTTTATGGCTACTCTCCATTCATAATAAAAAGGTATACCTGAAATCATATTTTTTCTTCTCTCACAGGCTTAGCATCACTCTGTCACAGTACACTTACTGAGGAGATTGCTGCACTCATGTAATGTTTAGGGCAGATAAACTCCCGCCTGACTGATGTCCGCCTGGCCAGCGTGTAGCTTACGAGGGGTGGAGAGCGTACTTGTGCTTAGCCTAATAGCTCATTAAATCCTAGCTATCTTCTGTGTGTGCTAGCCGATAAATAACTGCTGTATGCATGTAAAGTTGTGCATATCCTTCACATAAGGCCTCTTTGTGCCTAGCCAGAGAGACCTAAAAAAACCCCTGATATCCCCCCCAAAAGAAGCAATAACATTTCTGAACGTAGCTAGTAATATAATGCAATATCAACCCTATTAATATTTCTATACTGTAGATATTTATATTAAGATAGCTCAAAGAATACACCTTTGTATATAATATACACTCTTAGATTGTACATACACTCTCCCACCTTTCAGATACAAGAAAGGGACATTTATATTTCCTAGTTTAGCTTTAGATTTGCCAACAGACTTGCTTCCATTAACGCATTTAGAAAATCAGCAGATACAACTATTGGGAAGGGTGTTTCCCCCTTTTCTTTTGTCTTGTCTTTTTTTAATTCCTCTGAACTTCCCGTGATTTGACACCAACAACATAACATGAGACTCACAGTTGCACAATAGTTCAGGTGCAACCCACTCCAGAAGCCTCAGAGACATTTCTTGTCCTCCAAACTAGAATTCATTATCTCTGTACATGAAATTTGGGATGATGAGAACAATACAGAACTGAACAATTCATTAATCATACTGAACAAACGGGGATTTTGTTACAAGAAGGTATTGTACAAACACAAAGCAGAAAGAATCAAATGCTCAGACTCGAGCACTGAAGGAATTCTATACCTCAGATCATTGAGGGATATTTGGCTGTTAAAGCTAGTTTACAACTCATTGGTTGGTGATTGATTTGTTACCTTAATTTATATTTTATACCAAAAAAACAGGCTGTGTAAAAAGAGAGATTAAATAATACAAGCAAATACCTTGGAGGTTGTCATATTGTTTGGTCGTTTTCGGCTATCTCTGGCTTCCAATTGCAAGAGTAATTTCTGGTGGTAAAGCTCTAAATCTTGTCGCAGTTTGTTTAAAGCATCCTCCAGTGAAACCGTAGCTTTCTTAGTTTCAAAGTACTTCTTTTTCCATTCCTCACGAACTACACAGGAAAACAGTAATACTGTTTGGTCTTATTCACTTTATCATAAGGTCTGTTGAAGACAGTAATGACCAACTGACCTCAGAAGATTCAGCTGGCCAATGTACGCATTAAAACATGGCAGTAGGTTTCGTTAAAAAAAGCAATTGATGAAAAATCTTCATTAAAATTACATTCACTATAAATGCAATGGAATTTTCACACAATCACCTGCAACAAAAGGCTCTATCTGTCCACCAAGATGTAACACAAGGTCCGGAACCAAAATGTCGTTCAGCCTGGCTGTTCTGCAGGTTTCAGCTGCACAGTCAGTGCTCCAGACCTGTGAAGACTGGTATGCCCACCACAGTCTGAAGTCCACAGCTTTACTGTAGCAGAATATTTAGCACTGTAGATTTACGCAAAACTTAAGCTCTGCAGGGCCAGAGATTTTGAACAGCTTCGTTTTATACAGAAGTCCCAAGATTATGGGGAACAGTTATTTACCTTTACACTTAACAATGATTTCTCCTATGTTGTTAATGTGCTATCAACAGCTGGCACATAAATCCCCCCGTACCTGGTGTGGCAGGTTTATGGCCACATACGTCCACTAGTCTGCAAAGTGTCTTAAATGATTCCTTCTTTCAAGGCATGTTTTAGGAAATCAGGACAACTGCTTCTCAGAAACTTACCAAAAAGAACCCAGCTGTTGGAGGACTACATGGTACGTAACTGAGAGCGACTGTCAGCATGGCAACCTTAGGAGGATATTAAATACAGACTGGATCCCTGTTCCTACCGAATATGCTCTTCCCTTCATACCTTGTGAAGAAACATGTTTGCAAATGCACTTACTTATGAAACTCCACAGGTCTGAAAAATAATTCAGAGGTAGAGACGCTTCTTAAAGAACCTGTAGAAGCTGTTTGAATTCTTGTGAAAAAAACTTTATTTTACCTAACTGGATAACATAATTTAAGACAATGCAGGAGCCATTTAGGGCTTATCTCAGCAGGGTAAATTAGCTTGCTTTGCAGCTCCACGCTACTACAGCTTCACTGCTTCAAGCACCCCAGTTTGGTTTTTTTAAAATACAACTTCACCATGCTGCAGGGTGCAGCGTAGCCATGCCCTTAGAGAATAACTGGAAGAATTGGCTTGTCTTCTCCTTTCAACAAAGCTACAAATAATAGTTGAGACTCCTAGTGATTTAGCTGTATTTAAGTACAAAGAGAATGCTCTCAAAACATCAAAGTGATTAAACCTCATCTCTGTATAACTGGAATGTGACTTAGGGAGGATAGTTTAAGTATAAACTCGAAAACAATTTTACGAAGAAAATTTAGGTGGGATTTCAATGAGATTTTACCTTGTTAAAAAACAAGGTTTGTCAAGCTTGTCACAACAGGCTTGTAACTTCCATGCCATAAGCTGAGTACCATTAGATAGATAGGAGGAACAAAGAGTATTATGCTGGCAATTTAACTAGAAGCCCTATCAACACAGTGAAAAACCTCTGTAAGCACCAGCTAAAGGCAGGTTTAGAGTATGTCGGCTGCCCTGGGCCTCAAACAGCAAAGCGGCCTGCAGTAGCTCTCTGGGCACTGTATGTACATGGGACACAACTTGAATGGTTTATAAAAGCCAGGATATTTTTAGATTTATAATACTGCCACAAAAAAGTGGGAGGAAAACATTGCAACCTTGAATCTTTCCAGCATGCTGTTACACAAACGAGCCTTCTCGGAGCTATGGGTTAGCAAACTGCTCTCTCCATAATTAAGCTCACTGACAAGGAAACGCACATTTTCATATTGGTTTCAGTGTCATTTCTCAATCATTCCAAATTCCAAAGTAAATTAAAAGCGTACCGTGGTATCTCCTCAGCTTATTTTGTTCCAGGAGCCCTTTAGCTTTTTTGATCAGTTCTTCTCTAGTTTTTTCCATGTGCATTCTGTCTTTCTTCATTCGTTGCAATCGTTCTACCATCTTCTTTTCTAAAGACATTATAATTATATTTAGCAAGCATCTGGATACTGTAAGTTGGAAGGATCAATCAAGATTTTTGTAATGCACCCACCATAAATCGTGCCAAAAGCTCTGTCAGAACAGGCAGTAGAAATTCTTTTATTTTAATAAACTAGCTCTAACTTTTGGAAATGGCTGGTGCATTAGAAAAAAGTGAGAAATCCAGCATGCATCCAGGCATTCATACGCACACACAAACAAATAAACACCCTTTTATATGTCTAGACAACATATCACCAAAACCATATATTCAAGATATATATACACTGCATACATTGAAAACTCCTGCCACATAAAGCCAAAAAAGCCTCCAAAAGCCTATTTCCTGCTCAAAATACTTTGCAATATAACCTGTAGCAAAACCTTGCCTTGAACTCCAGCTGGTCATAGGCAGGATAGTATCTCAAACTTTCACTAGTTTGCAACACCAGGTCAATCAATTACCTTCTCACTATCCTCCTCCTCCACCCCAGCGGAGGATCCTCAGCAATACTACCGGTGGTTTTCTTTGCTACCTTCGCACGTGAGCCAGCAGTATTTCATCTGATCTCCCTCCTTTTCTCCTTCCATCCCCAAGTCCGCAAGCTGGGTTTTCTAACACTGGGAACCTGCCATGCTCTATGAACAGCCCATGCAATTATAAATGCCTGGAATTTTCCACCCACAAATTAAAATTTGTAACAATACTGCGAACGAATGTATGTACAAATTTTTTCATAGAGTAGGTATTTCTGTCTTCATTAACTATTCAGTCTTGATTAAATGTTCACTCCCCTGCAATTTCTTGGAATCATATACTCACTTTCTGCCTGAATTGCGGGAACTTGAGCTGGATTTACAGAAAGTGCCAGAAAAGGCGGACTAGGAGGCGAAATATATTCTTTTGGACAAGTAAGATGATTTTGCTCGTTTTGATCTGCCTAGAGAGTCAAAAGACACAACTCTAAGTACATAACTCATAATCCTGAATAGTTACGTTAAACATATGCCCTGAAAGTGGTCTGAGTGAAGGGAGGGCTGAATTTGAATTCTGCATATAAGCTTTTCTATTCTGTTACCAGTACAAATGATAACTAACTTACAAACAGCTGGACCTCTGCAAATAAAATCGGAACACTGAACACTTATATCGCAGAGAGCATATGGACAAAAATGTAGACTATTGCTAATTGTTCCTGTCCATGTCCATAACCCCGCAAGTTACTGACACTCCCGTGCAAGACCAGGAATAACGGACCTTAAAACTGCCATCTGGCTCATTGCTTATGAAGTCTGGACTGACCATTTCTAAACCAAAATCTGTAACTGCAGATTTTCAATTTCATTAGTATTTTCATAAGACTCCACTACAATCACTTCTGCACAAGAGCTCACAGATGACAGTTAATAGTGACAGCTATTACGCTGTATGATTGCATGTGAGTCCTGTGTCTTCCTAAGTATGTTCTTATTCTGATGTTATGACTACATCATACATATGTTTTAACGAATTTTGTAGTTTTTCTTACCAGAAGTTTTGCTCGAGAGAAGACAGATTTATCCCACAGGAAATATGAAATTATAAAAATGTCACCGATAAAACCAATACAATGCTACTGTCAAGAAACTGTAAAAAAATTCAGCTAACATTAATTAGACTGAGATAGTTATTGTATATGTAGTTCCTGTTAAATGATAACCAGAGGTATAACTTCTGATTATTTCACTGTTTAGAAATACAGTTGATTTTTCATTAGCAAATCTGCAAAGTACCAGTGCATTAATTAACTTTTCTTAATTACTCTCAAACCTATATTTGAATATTTCATATTTCTAATGAGTTATCTGTCTTACAAAATTAGACTATTTATAGGTGGAGGACTATGTTTACTGCTCCAGATTACTAAGAATATGTTACCTTGAAAAACACACCTGACTATCCAGTTTTTCACCAGGATCAGCCATAGACTTGCTAGTTCTGTATTGCTGCAAGCTACACATAAAAATCAAAGAAGCAAGTGAAAATTCATGTAACAAAATGTTTTTTTCACCATTCTCTTTCATTTATTTGAAGTCTGTGAAATAAATTTCTAGTTACGAATTAACATTATCCATTACTTTATCAGAATCATCGTTTACTAACCTTTGGGTTTTGTGTACATATTCTGTGGTTTGGCCTTTCACTGTTTTAGGAATTCCAGAATCCTGTGTTCTGTCTCTTCTTAGTTTGGTATCTTTTCGGTGGTCATTATTTTCCATGTTTGTAATGAGCAGTTTGGTGCTTAGTTCTGTGATAGGATAATGATGATCAAAACATATAGATTATACTCACAAAATTCAAGCTCTTTTGACTGTCAATGCCTGGACTTTCCAACCTGTATTAGAAATTCAGTGAATCAATCCAATAAATAACCTTATCTCTGGGGTATGGAAACGTTGTGTGAATAACAGAGGAAAGAAATAAAGGTAAAAAAGGTATTTTTGTTTTGAGAATTTGTATCTAACTAATTCTGGTAACTAATACAGGAAAGCTTATCACAGATAAACCACGTAATTATTTCACCTTCCCTAAACTAATGCTGTATCTAACGCTTTTCTGCCTTTCAGAGGCTGAAGATCCCCTACAAACTGGAGCCAGCAAAGAAAGGGACAGCAAAATGTTTTGCATTTAAATATTAATTAATAAATGTTATCTGCTTTAAAGTATAAATAATACAATAAATATTTCAAGATAAAATTGCTGACAGACATTACCTCAACTTTATACTACAAAATCCTACATCCTTCATCATGTAAAATAAAGTTCTGGAAAACTTTTCAGCCATGTATATATATATATGCACATATATATGTAGATATACATATATATTTGTATATTAAGTGGTCTCACACTTAATATCAGTTACCACGACGATGGAGGGACAAAGCTATTTTTGACCAATTATGATTGGAAACTGAAATTACTGAAAAGTCATCCATGAAAGCCTTTTCTAATACACTCTCCAGACACGTCTCAAAGACGACAATACCCAAATTTTTGTTTTCTTATTCAAAGTACCGGACATCCAGAAAATCATTCTAACTGAGATCTATAAGGTGCCCATACCTATGAAAAATGAGTATCGCCTCATTTAATAATTATTCATTAAAAATTTGCAAGAGAATAAAGGTCACCTTTTTTACATTAACTGTAAAAGTCTGCTTTTCTTTCAAAAGTATTTCCTCAAAACCAGTTTGTTATAATTTTGATGTTAATATAGAAGCGGTCACTCAAATCCAATTTAAATGCATCAATCATTTCTTTCTTGGTAATTACTAAAAATTTAGGAATATTAAGAACATTAGAAAACTGTTCGGAGATTTAATGGCCCCCAGTATCCGTAAGACACCCCATTTTAAAGTAGTAGTAGTTAATAGGTCTCTTCCAAACAACATTTTCTATTTTGGCACAGAACTGTTATCTAGTTTATGTATGCTTTAATCCCCTCCATGCTTTTGTACTATTTTCACTCTAGTCTGCTCAAAGAGTTCTCCCACCTCTCAGTTTTAGGAATGCCACTGTTCAATAGCATATAAATAAACATTATATAGGAGGCAGGGGAGGAAACACTTCCTCTTCAGTAGTAATGTAGCCATGGATAAGATGACAATGAAAGTTTAAGTGACAAAATGCTTTCCCCGAAATACTCCTAACAAGATTTTTTCATTTAAAATTGCTGTTGAATTATGGGATCATTATCCTCCAATCTTTACAGTAGCTGCTTAGTAATTTATTTTCATGTAAATAAGATTAGACAAATGCATCAACTATAGTGAAGTGTTTCCCTGTATCAGTACATTGTGATAAAGAAGGACTCATCCAAAGTAAAAACTACAGCTCCTTCAAAGTTATTATTATTATTGTTACTGTTATTAAAATTAGACTATTGTTCTGATAGCAATATTCCAACTCATGCTGTAACTGTAGATTTCTTAAAACTCAGCTTTACTCTGCCAACTTTCTAAAAGGCATGCTTTAGCAAAAAGATGACAATGAACAGTAGTACCCTTTCGATATTTAATGGGATTTGGGGGTGTTTGGTTATTCTGGCCTTGTTCATCACGGTGGTTTACAGGAAGAGTAAGAGCAGTTCCTTTGGCTTTGTCATTCCACTTAGGAGTATTATGCTTTTTTTGATTCTGGCTGAGATGATTTTGCTGAGAGGCCTGTAATAGCATATCACTCTCTCCAGACTCCGAATCTGCAGGATTTGAATTACTTGGTGCAAAGAGAGATGCACTGGATCCATTTTGATCTGCATAATAATTGATATTGGAAAAGAGAAATATTATTTTAGTATAAATGTTTACCTTAATAGTTATTCTTCTCCTCCTTCATCATCCTCCTTCACGACACTGGTGAAACTTACCTTCTTCTCTAAACTGTATCTGTTTTTCTTCAGTCCTGCTGTTATGGTCTTGCTCATGTTTTGTGTGCAAAACTGGAACAGGTTCTTTCTCACCCCATTTGACAGGACTGTGCACTTCCTGATTTTCTAGCTGATGACTGCTTTGCGTGCTTTCTAAAAATCGTTTGCTTTTTTCAGGTTTTTTGGGGGGAAGACTGGATAATCTTGATCCATTATCTTCTGCATTAAAGTGATGTTTCTGTTGAGTTGATGATGACAATGGATAAACATCTTCAAAGCAGTCCACTCCAGGTAATACATATAATTCAGGATAAAGTGCCTAAAATATGCAGTATATTAATCAGACACAAAAGAGGAAATGTGCAATGTAAAAAGTTTCTGAAAATGACAGCTTAAAAGCCATACAATACATACATAAGGAGGAGCAAATGACTTCAGTTCCAGTTCTGCTTCTTGCTTTGCTTTCACCTTGGAAGATAAAGAATGGAAGCGTAACCAATAAAATACTTTTTTACCAATAATGTTGCATATGACTTAATTTCTGTATTCTATCATCATCTTTACATACTACATTTTTCTTAACCAGCACTATCTTCTGTAATGGCCTGATGGGGAAGAAGGAACATAGAATACGACACTATTTTCTGACACGGCACTGAAACTTTGTCTATTTTTCCACAATCTAAATCAGACCCACAAGAGTACATGGATGTACTGAACAAATTTCTTTATCCTTTACACTTTCTCTTATGGTTCAAAGGACCTGAGCCAACAGTCACAGCAGAAGAAAGCCTTAGACTGTCTTTACCAGAAGTTGCTTCAAGCTGAATTTGACCAGAAATGCTGAGTCTCACATAATTTTCTCTATTTACCTGATACACTACTGCAAAATATTTAATGTATATATAAAAAAAAACCCTATGACTCTCTCATGCCTTCTTGTATTTATTGTTTTGATATTCTTTGTGTGATATACACCTTCAGATTTCAACAGTCGTCCTAAAAACAAAGTCTAAGAAAATCAATGTATATTTGAAAGATGTGCTCCAACAGGGAAAAAAAAAAGAAATCTGAGCTTACATTTAAATAATGAAATTGAACTAAACATGGGGCCAAATTCTGTTCTCAATAGTGGCCAGGCAATGCCCTCGATTCACTGTTAAGAGACACAGGCTGCATGAAAGAAAAGGAAGAGCAAATGAACACGGTTTTGGTTTATGTTTATTTTTCATTTAAAGATCCTTACTTGCAAGTAGGGTACAGCTCTTAGTACTGCTTACGTTGTTACTGTTGTGAAACAGAAGACTGGAGGGAAAAAAAAACCACTCAACAAATATTTGATCATGGAGATGTAATTCAATGAGGTTACCATGACCCTAAACAACAAATAAACCAGTTAGTTGGTTTATTGCTTTACACTTTGTTATAAAGTTAAACAACAAGCAAGAGTAAATACCCCAAATTAAAATTATATCTTTAATTTGTTGCTAAAAATCTTCACTTTTATCTACCAATATCTTTAATTCTCTATTAAATACTTTATTAAATTCCTGACATTCTAAAGGAAGCTGGAAAATTTCTCCATTTCTCTCAGAACTATCAGTGGGGAAGAAAATATACCATCTTACTTATTATCATGCAGTTAAAAACACCTCAATTCTTTGAAGACATACACACATTTTCAAATTCAGATTGTGTTACCATCTTTAAGTTTCTCTTCAGATTTTTCCACCTAGTTTTTGCACATTACTTATTATTTATTTTACTCTTCCGTGTGGGTAATTTTAGGGATAACTCAACTACAAATGAAATAAAGAACAGCACCAAATTTCCAGCTTGCAATTAATTTCCAAATCCGTGAGAAACAGAGGTGAAATGAGAAGTGAAAGAAAGTATTCTATGTACATCACTTAAGTCTTTGTGTATTACACGAACAACTTTCAGTTGGACTGATTTCCAAGTTTATTTAATCTTTAGCTATAGTTTGTAAGATATAAATGTATAGAGAATCAATGTGAGGAACAGTTATGATTCAGAGATGTAGGTTTTTGTTTACATAAATCTCAGGCTGTATTACTGGACTAATTATTGGAACACAAATGTACATCCAGAGAAGTTTTCATTCAGAGACTGATCTTTAAAGGCTTTTGGGCAGGTCACAGCAGGAACCATTAGAGGAACTCTGACTTACTCAGCTTCTGTTGCAAATTCTTCCAAGTGCTATATTCACAACCACGTATTGGTAATAATGACCTTAGGGGAATTTTTTTTTTAATGCAACCAGATTTGTCATAATTAATCCATTGACTTTTCAAAACTAGCATCTTTTCACTGGATGGCAGCTACTTACATCTGATGCTTTAAAGGATGTTTCTAATATACCTATCCAGCTGTGCCTTTGTATTTGGGGAAGTAGATGTGCTCTGACAAGAGCTTATGCTCCAGCACGTTTAAAAACAAATGCTAACAGTGCTTCTAAAGTTACCTCAATTTTCTTGTGATATTATCTAATCTGCAGGAACAAAATCTGTGGTTTACATGATAAAGCAGAAGAGCACTAAAGAAAAAAAATATTAACTTACCACTGCTAGCTTTTTCCCAATGCATTTTAAAAATGTGAATTTATCTGCAACTGCAGCTCCACCCAGGTACTCTCCAAGCTTCCCCCGTAGCACTCTTAAGGTGATGTGAGGAGGCACCCTAGAATGTTGTTATTCATTAATACATCTGTAAGATCAAATAATGATGTCTAATTAGTAAGAGGGGGAAGATACTGCTATATACATGCTGGCTTGCATGGACAGAATGACCGAAAATGGGAACTATGTCCTAGAACAGAATCTAATTACATACAGGCCAGAGACTCTTGGTGTGGTAGAGTCAGCAATGTGTATCACATTATGGTAGAGTGTATTACAAGGGCTGTCATAACATTAACTGGCAATATTCGTATTTTAGGAACCCCATACAAAGGGAGAATATGGAAGTAACTGAAATTTGAAAATGACTCCTTCAGAATGCTCTTGCTCATCTGCAGATGAACAACAAAAGCATTGGAAACTACAGTCATGCATTTCCATATAGATGACAAAGTTTCGTGGGGCTGGTCCAGGACTGTAGAACATACCCCTTTAAGCACTAAGGGCTAGAGGAGACTTCATGACTGCCCACTTTAAGTAGCAGGCACATTCCTTTGATTTTGCCTTCTCCAACACAAATTTACAGTTGGGTGTGTGCATGCGTACATGCAAATGTATTTTAAATCAAAACCAAACACTGCAGTGTGATTATTTCCACCATAGTTTGAGGATGCGAGAGCTGACGCGAATATGAATTGCATCATTTAATGTACTGCTGGAAACCATGCAAATATTAAAGTAATGAGCTCAGTATAAAAATCACTATAGAATGAAAAGCATCTCCGCAGAATAAAACCAAATGTGCAAGAGGCACACAAAAGCTCTGCAGCACAACATTAGCAATTCTAATTGCTCCTATGCTGCCATATAAAATAAACCAGGGAACAAATTCAGGCCTGAGACTGTTAATCACCCATGCTGATCAAGTGCTAGTATACTACCTAGCATGATTTTGGCCCAGGCAGCTATCACTCTTCAAGCACAAACATAGCTTGGGGGATAGCACGTGCCATTCTCAGTAAACAGTATAGACAAGAACGTGCCACCCCTTCAACTTGGACAGGTCTTCAGCATTAACCTGTCAGGGTTTGTTTGCACTTTCAAACAAATAGCCCTATATGCCTTCATTTCACACCCTAGGTATGTAAAACCACCCTCAGTTTTCATCTCATAAACACACCACTTCAGCGGGCTACAATGCTTCCCTTGCATTATTTCAAACACCCTGGACTTAGAGGACCCTCTTCAAGATCATAAATCTGCCTTGGAGCACAGGCACGCAGCAGAGACCAAAGTCTGCAGAGTGGACACACCTAGGCCACACTGCTTGGTCCCTGTGCATTTAGCTCCTGTTTATTTCTTCCCCAGCCATTTTTTGTCCACACTTGCTGCAGATATTAGCCCTAATGTCATTTATTTCAAATGTGTAAAGAAATATGTGAAAGATGGATACATAATTCAATACACATCCTTCCAAGGTCTTACGTGAGAACAGAGATGATCTGTAATTCAAATATCTCTCATTCACTATCATTTCTTCAAGCTGATGTCTCAGAGAAGATATGCCCCTTGAATGGTCTTCTGAAACCCAATAAGTGCAAGCTCTTTCAGAGGCAATTCTAACACTGCACATCCTTCACTGATAATGCCCATCCAAACCAGCAAGGAAACCTAAATCTAAGGCATTTACGAACAGCAGGGAAAACATCTAAGTAACTACAATGTATCATGGGAGAAAATTATCTAGGTATACAGAACCTGAGATATAGGGCAGAAATTTATCTGAAAATTATTTGCCAGTGCAGCGGCTAGGAACATATAGTAATATATTTCTTACTTGCTGCCACTGGCTAGCAGAAGACTAGTCACATCTGAGTAATTTGCTTCAGGGTGTTCCTTTAAAAGTAATGCAAACTAGAGTTCATTGCAGCCATCTCATCTAGAAATAACAAAAGTATGGTTTCTGTGGTGAGGAATGAGGAATAAATAAAAGATCACAGAGGCTGAGAAATCAAGTTCATGGGAACAAGAACTCAGGGCCGTAGACAATTACACACTTAATATTTTCCTCTAATTTCATGATTAATGGAAGTGGCCTGTACTTAGACCTTGGAATACCTTGTTAAGCTGACTCAGACAGTACTAGGATTGTCAAGCAACCTTTCAGAAATACTACTGAGGAAGAAAGAAAATATGCTGGTGGTTGCATGGGCTGTAATGCTTCCCCTTGAGAAACATGGCTTAAGCTCTTTATTCGGATTGAGAGAGCTCAGATCGTCATATCCCTGTTCCTGGGAATTGACAGGCTATCCCGTCTTCATCAAGCCACTCTGTCTTGAAGCTGGCCCGTTGCCAAAAAGAATTCAAGATTTTGATAATCAAGCTCAAAAAGACAGAAAGAATATAACACTGTGAATTTACAACATAAATTATTCTGCAGAAATACTAGCACTGCTCTGGAAGTGCGTTTCAATGCTCTACACCAAGGGCTGCAATGGAGCTAAGCCTGATACAGTTCAAATAAACGTAACGCTAGTCATGGGCACCACTTATCCTCCAGAAATGATTAGAGAACAAGTCTCTTCTGACAGGTGTAATTGTGCTCTGTAGAGCAACAGCTGGACTAAATGACTGAAGGACAATGTAAAGGACCTACCATGTACATGAAGCCTAAGACTATACTCACCTTATAAATCCGGCTGAGATGAATTTGCTAGTAAGAGCTACAGGAACTGTATTCAGCTTGAAGTTCCACACTTCTTCTGGGACATAAAAAACATGGAGCTCCACCAACTAAATAAAGGATAGATGACCACAACTGTAGATATATTATAACCCTCTTCCTATATGCATTGTTTCGCTTAGGTGGACTTTCAATTTCTGGAGGCAGGAATGGTTTCTTTGATGTTAGCACATGGACTAGAAGAGTGAGGCTCTGTCTGACAATGATGACTAGACAGTGAGAACAGCGATGGGTAGAGCCATTTGTGATCGAATGCCAGCTGACAGCATCAAAATAAGTCACATTAGAACAAGCTCAACAATGGAAATGAGAGAAAATAGAGCCTGTGCTACCGCTTTATGTCACTGTGACAGCAATGGACAGAGCTTACCAAAACCAGTTGATACTCTGAAGCATGTCATGGTTACAGGAATACTTCAGCTGAAATCCTACCTTTGTTCATCTCATAAAAAGTGCAAAGCCCTGCAAGCTTGATCCAAACAGCACCACAACTCGACCTTGCCAGTAAGAAAAAAAAATCAAAATATTTCTGACAGTTGTTAATAATATTAGCCACCTTGGAAGCACAGAAATGCTCCTGGCAATGTGTGCAAAAAGAGTAACTAAGCCTGCTCTGAGCAAGGTTCACTTAGATTGCATTCAAACCTGTGGTAGTTGTGGGACCGTTAATGTCTAGGTCTGGATGTTTTTAGTGAAAATCAGATGGTATTGACAAGGACGATACACTTCTCTATAACTAGACGCCATGCAAATAAGCTATATTAAATATTTCTGCAATTGCTAAGTTACTAAATATAAACTAGAAAAGAATGCTTTCTATATATACTATGTTAAAAACATGTTTTTTTCCTCCCAGGTCTCCTAGCAATGGTGCAGTGTCACTTATTTTAATATTTTTTTATTTTTGTGAAATCTAAAAAAATCTTTATGGAAAAGTACAAAAACTCTCACCTGCGATGTTCGAGGTCTCATTTGACTGAACGACATGTTGGTCCCTGTACTTGATCACCAGGTGGGCTTTCTAATTTTCTTTTTGATCAAAACATTCTTTAAGAATGAGTTTCATGATAATATGTTACGAGAGAAGTTACTCCATTAATATCCTTTATTTTCATTTACTGTTCTTCTTTTCAGTTATGAAAATGGAAAAGTCGTTTCGGTGCTGAGGCAGAAAGCTTCCAGCTACCTGCAGACAAACAGACTCAACCACACCTTCTACACAAGTGAGTATCACCTAAGTAACTGGGGGAATTGCTAAATCACAGCCCTGCAGCTCCAAGAGATCTGCCCTGGAGTATTTCCTCTTAACATTTTTTCCCCCTTACAATACTTCGGTTGTATATAATTTTCTATGCAATTGTACCGTTTTCCTAGATACAGACCTAAATCCTCACAAAATAGGATTCTTGCAAGGTCTGGGTTTCTCTCTGATAAAGGGACAATTATTGTGAACTGCAGCCAAGCCGCACACACAGCACATTGCGCCGGCCAAACGCAGTATTCCAAGGAAACCTGACTGTGCCGGGTGACCATGTCAGAAAAATCCTTTCATAAACTATAAACCATGGTTCTGCCCTAACCTTGTTATGACTTTCCTCAGTGCTCTCACTTGGAAGGCTCTTCCAGCACCTCAGAGGTTACACACCTCCTTCTGATTTTCAGCCTGCTGGACGCTCCCGCTGTTCTCCTGATCATCTTAGCAGCTCTCCCTCGCACCCCTGCTATTTCTAATTCACCTTTTCTTGAGCGCAAGTGACCAGACCTTCCAGATGACCTTCCAGGTCTCGCCCTGGCTCCGTGCGGTGGAATTAAGATTTCCTCACGTCAGTAGGAAGCACCTACTTAAAAGGGCCTGTGTCTTTACTTGCCTCTTCACAATTACACCGCAATGAGCTCTCACGAATGACCTCACTGGAACATCCCGTCACTTCTCCGGTTATTCCCAACCAAAGACACAGCGGGTTACAGCACAAGTTCTTCCCATTAGTCCCTGTATATATGCAAGATGTTGCACTTTGCATTACAACGTGTCACCCCATGCCATTATTCCAGGCTTCACAGTCATTCCTGGACGCTTTCTGCAGTAAACACCCATCTCCTCCAGACCGTAATCAAGACCCAAACATGCTGGCAAGAGGAGAGTTAGTAACTTCATTCATTACATCTCAAAATAAGCTCCAAACTAGTGACTCACTGGATATTATCACCAAGGTTTGCCGCCTTGGCCTCAATATTGTCTTCTCTTTTAATCTACTTTATAGATAAATGGCGGGGGGTGTGGAAATCTTATTTCTCTGCTTCCGGGCGGTTCCCCCCTTCCCGGGCATACACGGCTCGCGGGCGA
>NW_008794085.1:2561575-2572080 GCF_000699145.1 Aptenodytes forsteri
TGCGTCCCTTCCCGCTGCCGCCGCCTCCCCGGGGCTCGGCCCGTGCGTCCCCTCTCGCTTCCTGCAGCCTCTCGGGGACCCCGGGGGCAGCTCTCCGGCCGAAGCGCTCCCCCGGGGGGGGATGGACGCGCCCCGCTCTCCCCTTTCATTTCCTTATTTTGTGATTCTGGGGAGTGTCTTCTTCCATCAGACTGGTGAAGAGGGTAGCTTCAGTCGGGGTTTCCCACAGGTTGCCTTGGCTGGCCTGGCCCTGACACCATAAAATGGAGACTTCGCTGCAAAGCATGCTAAGTGCATTTAACTTGTGCGTTTTCGGGGTGAGACTGGGCCCTGTCAAATTACAGAAATTACAGAAACTCAGGGCAAACTGCAAATACAAGATAGATGGTACTTTCTGCAACTTTGATCGTTCTTTTTTATGAGTTCAGAGTTACAGCAAAGAAAAGCAAGACAATTTTTTCACTGTTCTTAGGTAGGTACAGCCTACCAAAAAACCCATACACTATCTCATCACAAGGATGCCTTTCCAAGGGAAGATAAAATGCCAGTTCAGTCGAGTACAGCATCTTAAACTATAGGCTGTATTTTTAAACAATTTATGCTAGAGCAAGGATCTTCATATATTTAACAAAGCCATCTCCAATATTGGTCATTTTTCACCCTTCAGGCTTAGAAGTTTAGCATAAAAATTTTCCTAATCTTACTCTAATATTGTGCAACCTCTTGTCTTTAAGAAACCAAAAAATTACAATGAAACTGTTGTATAAAATCTACATAAGCTGTATTGCAGGATCATTTAGCAGTATTCTTTATACTTTTTGATGTAGTTACATCCTCAGTAAAGAGTGTTCAGTGAATTCTAATGCCAACTTTTATTATGACTAGGTTTCTCAGGCTGCAGCAGACTTGAAGCAATTCTGCCTGCAGAATGCACAACACGATCCCCTACTGACAGGAGTATCATCAAGTACAAATCCATTCAGACCCCAGAAAGTTTGTTCATTTTTGTAATTACGTGAACTACTTTGGTATCTTTCACTGGTAAGTTCTAGAATTACGATTCATAAACTGTTCTGTCATTAAAAAATAGCTGGCTTTAAATGAGACTGCCTGTATTAAAAGTATTCAGAACAGACATCTGACTTCTGCAGCTGGTGTTGGCCTAGATCCCCATTTTGGGCCCCTCCTCCCCTATTCTGGTCGTAGCTCTGTACTGGACACATGCTGTTCGTAAGTATTATGAGTGGCATTTAGCTGTTGCAGAGCTGCTGCTATTTGGACTAACCTGGTTGTACAGTAATTCTGCTGTATCTTCCTTCTGTGAAAGGGTTTCCCTTTTCTCACGTAGGATTACTCGCCTGATAGCATACATGTGAATCCTGATTGTGGCAGATAAAGCAGACTTCAGTTCTTAAACTTTTAAAGAGCACTTCCAAAGATAGGTTAGTGGTGGTCTCCAAGAAGAGCACTGTCCCCTATAGGACGCCCTCTAAACCAAAAGAAAAAAGTATATAGTCCAAGAATTGTTATCAAGGCCCATACTCCACTCAAATAAGCTACTACATGGGTAGCAGTTTAAATAACTAGAAATAGTTGAATAATCATTTGGATTTTCATTCCAAAACTTCTATAGGTTCATTAGCACTACTGCTATCACTTGGAATACCTCTAATCTGGCATTCCTTGAAAATTCTGGTGATTAAATTTTAGACTAACCTATTTAGAAAGGTGAGTTTTAGATCCACAGTAGTCTCACCAAGACTCTGAGAGTCACAATAATTTGATACTTTGCCCACAGTAAATGCATGATAATTTTACCGTGTCCCTCTTCCCCCTTGCCTTGGATCTGTTGGGGGTGAGAAGCACCTGATACGCAGTTAACCATAGTTCACAATCCTTAGAAATCTCATAGCGAGTCTTAACCTTGGAGAATTCTGTTTTTGTAGCTGACTTAGATCACCCAAAGAATTGTAGTTTGCTAGATTTGTGTTATTTAGGCAGCTTTATAGAAAGGTGACCACAGTCAGACCAAGTTGTTAAAATTGTTCTTTAAAATTGTTCTCCCCTCAAGCAGACTGTAGAGAGCTTCCAAAAAGTTTGTGTATAAACAAGGTGGTTCATGCTAGGAAAGACCAGAGTAGTAACAGTACAGAGGTTGATGCTTACCTATTTAACAAAAACACTTTCCTCACTGTTTTGAGCAATGAATTACAGCAGTGTAACTGAAATGTGCTTTAGAGTTCTTGTAGCCTTTAAAGTTACTTCTATTGTGAATTTTATTAACTATTCTTATTTAGAAGACACTATTCTTGGACACTGACTTATGTCCACACTACTGTAGCTTCAGCTTTAAGCAGTAATTCAAGGAAGAAGTCAGATCACGTGTAAGCATTATAGACTGATAATCTATAAAAAGCCAAATAAACTGTACGTTAATCAGTGACACGTACAGTTCCCCAGTGAGCTTTGCCAAGGTCTAGTAATGCCTGGGTGTGGATGTCAGGAAATAATGTTTCCTCTGTCTCTCACACACGTGTGCATACACAGGGCATAAAAGGCTTAATAGTTTCTTTCTCAATTACAGCCCTTATCTTCCCCCTCTCTGATTTTGGAACAGAGCACTTGTTTCTGCTGTTAGAGGCAAAAGTCATTAGAACAGCAGTTTAATTACACTACCTATATGGAAAATATCTTTCCTTCACTACATCTCTTGCAAGCACTTCCTCAAAATACGCAATTTCTTAGTTGTAATCCTGGTGTTTTCACGATGAGCCAACAGAGTTCATGTTTGCACAGTCGGCACCACCTCTGTGGAGTGAAGAGGAAGTGTAATTTGTTAGTTACACAGACTCCCCCTGCTTTTCAAAGTAGATGCCCAGTATTTCTGTAGGCACCAAGTGACTGGGAACAACTTTTTCTGTCATTCCACTTAGCAATTTGGCTTCCAGGAGACACTAAGCTTCAGTCCTTCTGTAACAGCTTTGATTATCTTCTTGTACCCCTGGGGATAGCTTCATGGTTTTAAAAGTTTATTTTATAAACTAAAACAGTTTTATAAAGCAGCCGTGGAAAAAGAGGATTTTTTTTCTTCTCCAAATAGCTGTCCATGGCATACTCTGAAGGTACATGTTCTTAGACATAGAGTTGCTTCATTTAGCACTGATACTTTTCTAACTACATTTTGTTGTTTGGTTTGTTTTTTTTTTTTTCCAGATCTTTTAGCATCTTTTCCTAGCTGCTGATGTGTGTATGAGCAGAGTGCCTCAAGGAGTGGCCTGGTTTGAAGTCTGTACAAAAGCTTAGCTTTAACGTGCCAAATCTAACTGTAAAATTGCTACTGTCGTCAAACCTCTTACCATCTACCTCTCCAAATGAACTGTATGCTAGTTACAATACTTCTGTTTCATAAGGGAATCAGTTTTATATGCCAAGCAAAAAAATAAAAGTGTCTTGACTTAGTCTGGTCTTGAAATTACTGTAACAAGTTGATTAACTTCTGGATATGTTGACACGTCACCAGTTACTGCATCACTCTGCAGCAGCTGGAGAACATATACAGGAGTCTGTCTTTAAATATTCCATGCTGCTGCGAGTTTGCCTGGGGTTGATAGTCTTACAGAACAATGAGGCTTCATCAGTACTATATGTAAAGAATAATAGAAATAGAACAGGAAAAAAAATTTTTTGGCTGTTAGTTTGTAATTCAACTATACAGCTGTCCCATATCATAGACATTAAATAAAGACAAGGAGTAACTTAATTATTCTTTATCTTAAGAGTAATTCTAGCCTAGTAGATGACTTACTCTATGAGCCATCTTACTCTAGGTAAACATGAAAAAGCACTTCTTATAGCTGCATATGAAAAGAAAGTAATTCAAAGAAAACATGATTTTTAGCTGCCAGTGAATGTGCAAACTTAAGGCAGAACAGTAGTTTATTCTGCAGGTAATACCAACTCAAGTATAGCTGTGAGGCTGAAGAAGTGTTTTTAAGATTTTAATGGGAAAAACCCTGCTCAGAGACCTCACAAGTTCAACTGAGCAGCATTTTTAGATGAGATAGCTTTATGTACTTCCTGTAAGCTGGCCTTATGAATTCTTTCCCATCGGTGTTTCTTTCTTTTTATATGCAAGAATATCAACTGCTTTGGGTGTATACCTCTTCTAAATACGACATTTACAGAAGAGATGCCTGTAGGAGTCAAGCATATTATTTTTGTAACTTCAGCAACATGGCTATTTTATGCAAGATGTTAATGAAATAAAATACCACAGACTTCCTGGATTGCAGACAGCCTTCTCAATGTTCTCTAGATAGGAGACCATTTGTGGAAAACTATCACCGTACTGTCAGGGAACAGCATACTCTAAGTTAGAAAGAGGTTTAAAACATTTATCTCTTACCTGATTAATGGAAGACGCCGGGGTTTAGCTGCTTAACAGAAAAAAAGCCGTATAACTAGAAATACTTTATTTTGAGAATATCTTTAACCAAAATATTTACTGTCTTTCATGTTGCAAAGTGTAATTTATCTCTACAGCACAGCAGCAGTCATGGCAAATCTTCGGTGATAGCTAAATTACAGGCTGCTTTGACATTGCCATAGTTTTTCCTGCTAAACTGGAAGAAGAGTCACTGTCCTTGTCATGTTGGATTTAGCTACAAACATAGGAAGAAAGATGCGTCCTACTCGATCTGCTCCTGTATAAAGTTTTAATGTTCGCAGTTTGTCTTTCTGCAGACAGATGCTGTTCAGTATCATTATTGTTAGTTAGGGAGTCTGAGATAATCCATAGTTCAAAGCAGTTGTATTTCTGGTCACCAGCAATTGGCAGATAGCTGTTCCTTATAAGTGAAATTTTCTTCTACTTGTGTCCATTTCTCGGCGCTGAAATTTAAGAGAAAAGTTATTAACCAGAAAATTCATGCAACAGGATACAAACGATGACCACTCCAGTTTATAGTAGGGTAGGCAGTGAAATGTGCCACAGTTACAGTGTAGTTGAGTCTTTATAGTCAGCTTTTCAAGACTAACAAGGCAGAAGAATTAGAGATTAGTGATTTAGAACTAAAGAACATGTAGCAGTTCTCCGTCTACTGACAGTAGACAAAGTGTCTTTAAAACAAACAAGATTATTGATTTCATGGACTACACCAGAAGTATTAGAATTTTCCTTCTGGTATAGCTTGGATACTCACTTCTAAGCTTTGCCAATCAATCAACTGCAATTCCATAGTAAAAATGACTGGAAAAGTAATTTATCATTGCCTAGAGTAATACTTCCATTTCAGTTGAAGATGTGCAGAGGTCAGTGTTACTTTCCATTCACTATTGAGAAGTGACATTTATGTAAATAGCTTAATTATTTTTACATTATGATTCTCGCACTCGCCTTGCACAAAAATAGCTCTAGTCAAGTTTACTAGGCTTCCAATAATAGTTTATGCCAGGGAAGCATTTTTCACATTTGCTTAGTATATGTTAAAGAAATTACATTCTGCAAATAAGTAGTCATGGTATATTGATACTCATCATCCTCGCTATTTTTATTTTTGACTTGCAATATAGCAGAATGCTTCTACTTTGCATATTTCTCAAAATACACCTCTAATATTTCAGTTAAACACTTCCGTACTGAGAACTGCGTTAATGCCACATTTTTAGGCTAGGATTTGTGGTTACATTTCATGTCAGATTTAGTCTCCCTTCCCAAGCAGGACTGTTACCATTACTTAGACATACCTTATGAATCCATTCATATTCTCCAAATTTGGAATCAAAGGTTCCTTTTTGAAGAGACCTCAGCTTTAATGTAAAACGTGGCCCAAGTTCTTGAATTCCCACTTTCTTTTCACTCTTGAAGATATATCTTGGGGAAGAAAAAAAAAAAAAATTAGGAGGTAGGTTAACAAGAACATTCTCTCTTGTTTGTGAGTTTTGCGGAAAACGTCACCTGTGGAATCTGAAAAAGATGTAGTCTCGCTGGTTGTGAAACGTAGCTACTTGTCTTCCAATGAACTGAGGGTCATGTGGGAAGAGAGAAGCAAACATGCGACCAACAGAATGGCCGAGTCGTGTTGTAAAATTATTCAGGATTACTTCAGGTACGTGTTCTGTGGGCTCTTTCCCTTTTCGCTGAAATGAAAGTAATAGGTAAGAATGCAAAGAATAGATCAAATGCAAAAAGATTTTAATATATTATCAAAGAGGTTGAAATAAAATAGGGGGAAGACAACCGGGGCCCACTTCTTGTAACAGGGCTGGTAACATGCCCTAATCAGTTTTTCAAACACAACCTAAAGTTCGTATACAAGCAAAGGAGCAGCTGGTAACATAAGGATCTTTGGTTCAACAATATAAATTGAA
The DNA here is from genome assembly GCF_000699145.1 of Aptenodytes forsteri. Lineage (NCBI taxonomy): Eukaryota > Metazoa > Chordata > Aves > Sphenisciformes > Spheniscidae > Aptenodytes > Aptenodytes forsteri. The sequence goes on from NW_008794085.1 coordinate 2,567,945, forward strand.
TGAAAAAGCACAAGTAAGTAATTTTACATTTCCTCTCTCCTGCACCAACTTCCATTCCTGGCAGCACCCGTTATTGCAAATAATGCAGTCTACGTATCACAGGAGTCCTCTCTGCACTAATAGCAACGAAGAGTATATGGGACTAAGAATGTATGGGATTATTCTTTAATAAGAACAGATGAAGTTTAAAAATTACTTATTTCAGAAGAGAAAAAACACATTTTACTGGACATTATTTAGGGCTAAGTAAGCAATACTTACTACAGAAGAGGTGACAGGGCTGTAAGAATAAGAAAAACTAAGTTTTATTCAAGACTAGGAACTACATCTATTGAAATCTTTCATACTGCTGATTTTTATATACCCTACTGTGTGTATACTATACATTGGGTATTCCCTATTGATGTAGGTTATCAGCTGCTATTTATTGGCACGACTATAAAAAACACTTGGCAGACAGTTAAAGAAATTCAGCAAATAACTATGAAAATGGAAATATGCTGCTTATGAAAGTAGAATATACTAGTCCCTGGCCTCCTGTTAGCTTACCAAAAAAACCACCTTTACAAGATCAGCTGAATCGTACAAAAGTGCAACCAGTTTTGACAGTTCAAGTAGACTGAACATATTTATCATTAAACAACAGACTACCCAATTTTTTAATTTTGTTGGAGTCTCACCTTTATTTCTTTACGCAAACGGACACTACTCATTCTAAAATGAGCCGTTGGACCATCAGGCAGATGACTTAAAACAAGACCATCTGTTCACAGAGTTAAAAAGATAAGGCTGGTAAAATTCAACATGTAATTTACAGAGGAACATTTTCTGCAAAATGCAGTATTATATTAGAATATTATATCCGTGATCTATGCCTGATTTACAAGGTTTCATTATATTTTCGAACATATATTCATAAACTAGTTAACTAGTGTTCTGAAGTATGTCCACTGAATTTTGTTTCAATAGCTAACCAGAGTTATCTTCTATCGCTTTCTCACTTATTAATTGGTAATGTTTTATCTAGTCAGCAAAACGAAATGGAACTTCCTGGCCAGAAAAACTTGTTTATTAATCAAACTGTTAAATTTACTGAAATAATAACAATGTTTATCCATGCATTACAAACTAAAGTAAAGCCAACACACTTCCTTTAATAATTCCAAGTTCCATTAGCCATCAGATATTCAAGTTGGCACAGTGATTTTTAACTCTGTAGTTACACTGTAAGCTGCACAGTGAAGAGAAAAAATCCACAATAAAGTAGATCTTTGATGCACGCTACAGAATTATTTTCTGTCCCTAATAGGCCCGGAGCCAGTATATCTATTTTAATAAATACACAAAAGGATACTTGGTATTTTGCGATCTTCATTAATGACGATTAAATCCGTGAAGTCCCTTGCAATACACTGTGGAATAATTCTTTTCAAAGCCAGTCCTCTTCGATAGTAGACATGCGAGTTAGGTATAACAGTAGACAGTTGTTCACAGAATCTGACTGTTCTCTGCAAAACAGGTGAGTTAAACTGCAATGTGGTAAATACAGTGCCAAATTCAATTACTGGGGGAATGGAGGGTTGCTCATTCCAACTGCCCTCCCTGCTGATATATTACTCCCAGTATCTCTATAAACATTTGAAAACAAGCTATTAAATTACCTCATTCAGTCAGTGGAAAAAAAAAAAATTATTTGCAGTAAAGACTGCAGCACACCAAGGACTTCTTTTTTTTCTAAAGGATTTTTTTTTTCCTCCCTCAATCACAGAAAAGCACGAAAATTCCAAAAGCATAACCCCCAAACTCATTATTTATTAAGGACATCAGTTTACAAAAAGTTCCTAACATTTCAAAATACAATATAACTACAGGTACTAATGTCTGAGTTTCCACATAAACTCTTTGAGGTGTACTTTTTCCTATTTTTAAAACCACTTCTTTTATGGTTTTCACAAATGTCAGTAATCTCCCCAATTAGGTAATGCAGATCATTTGCATACAAGAATATATATATGAGGTTGATTTTTGTTCTGAAGGAAACAAACAGCGCTAGAGAAATTTAATAGATTACATACATATACCAGGTTATTGATAGTCACTAAATAAAACAGCAGGAAAAAATCCATGTGAAAGCTATTATTTTCAGCTTTAATTTACCAATCATAGTATGAAAACCTTGGTATCTTATATAACCAGTTGATTGCTCAGAACTCTCCAAGTAAAACATACGTACCCCACGAGGTCTGTCTGATGTTGTAATAAGAATCTTGGGAACTGTCTGTCTGTTGAAGTATGGTGCAAATTCATCAGTTGCTTCATCAAAAGCAACCTGGAAGAACAGAAGTCTTGTTAATCCACCATATATTAAATAATTGAAGAACAATTGTTCAATCTGATATAAATTCTGATGAAATTGAATTTAGTAGGAAAAATTTCAATTCACAAGATCTATCCTATAATTAATCATAACAAGGCATGTGGTTTTTACATTTTTGGGAATCTAGTGTGATGAACATTGGCAGGTTTTACTATCAATAACAGTACTGCAAAAAGCAATTATCTACTGGAGATAATGAAAGAATGACATCACCTCTTAGTCAACCCACCACATCTAAGAAGTAATTAATCAACACCTTAACAGGAGAGTGGTGAATGTTAAGTTTCATCAATCCATTTTATGTCCCTTCTTGGAAAAAAAAAAAGGGGTTAATTTAATAGCATATGCAGAAATTAAGCAGTTACCTCTTCATCATTGGGATCTACAGTCGTTTCGTCATACACTCTCTGATTTTCAATAGTCTTTGGTATGGCTTTTGGAGGTGCCTAAAATAAATGAGTTTATTAACATAACACATTGATGTAATTTTTAAGTGTATTGCAAAAAACACATTCATACTACCATGATATTGTGTATATTTCCACACAGAATTAGAAGTATTATTTATTTTGTGCCAGCTTTTAAAAAAAGAAGTTACAACATCGCCTTGATTAAAAATATGCATGGGTACTGGGACACCAGAGAGCACCACATGGAGAAGAAGCATCGCGAGAACAGTGGCACTGCTTAATTCCAGTCTAATTAAGAAACGGGGTTCCAAAACAAAACAAAAAAGAGGGGAACTTTCTATCCACTTTTCTTCTCTTCCATGGAAGAAAAAAGCTCTACTTTCAACGGCAACACATTTTAGCCTTGACATCTACAATTTAACAACTAATAGCCTATAATGTTTACCCTGTTTACCATTGCGAGAACAGTGGCACTGCTTAATTCCAGTCTAATTAAGAAACGGGGTTCCAAAACAAAACAAAAAAGAGGGGAACTTTCTATCCACTTTTCTTCTCTTCCATGGAAGAAAAAAGCTCTACTTTCAACGGCAACACATTTTAGCCTTGACATCTACAATTTAACAACTAATAGCCTATAATGTTTACCCTGTTTACTTGCACCACTCTTATGAGATGATGATGATACAGGGACTCACAACGGACTGCCTTCAACTGTCAGTATGCTTTTGAAGTAGTTCGGGAAAAGAAGCAAAACCCTTGTTCGTGGCTGGGCTTGGAAACAAGCAGACAACCGGTCCGGGCAGGGTTTGGTCAGATCCGATTCTTTTCATTTATACAGAAATTACTTACCAGAGTATAATTCCTAATAACACCAACACGATGCCATAGCAATTACATCGGACAGAGAAGGCTTTTCAGGAAGGGCCTGCTTTTAGGCCATTATTAGCTTAAAACTCACCCTGCCCGATTACAGCACCGTTTAACACAGTACCAACGACGTTTCTACGCCCGGCCGTTTGATACCTCCGCTACACAACACGGCGTCTCTGAAGGCTACCACGGCCAGCGAGCGCCGAGATGCCTGCTCCACCTCACTGGAGTCTGTGGAGCGACCGTTTCACTCACGAAACTGAAGGACCCCCAGCGCAAGGCTCAGCTGACGAACTACCACCAAGGCGAGCTCTTCCCCCTTCGCGGCGGAGCACCAGCTCCCTGCAGCGGGGACGGCCTCGCCACGACACGGGGCCGCGGCACGCTGCAGCCGGAGCCCTTACTTCGTCTCCGAGGGCTTCTCGCTCCTTTCTCCGCTTCTTCTTGGCGGCCATCCTAGCGGGAGAGGAAGAGAAGAG
>NW_008794085.1:2572809-2634602 GCF_000699145.1 Aptenodytes forsteri
TGGCGGCGCGCTGGCGGCGTGCCCGGCTGAGCTGCTTGCGTAGCCCGCTGCTTCGCTGCTGGTAGCTGCCACACGGCTAAGCTAATTGCCCAGCAGGCAGCGAACCTTGGGATAAGATGAGAGCATTTAATGCAAAATATTACTGCAGTGTAACTTATGATCAGGGCCAACAACACCAAAATGGGAAGCTTTGAACGAACGTGACACAGCGGTGGGTTTACATAAATGACGGTAACAACATGACCCAGCAGTGTTTTCCTCAGTGCACGTTTCACATTCGGACATTTGCTCACAGTTAAGTTTGGGGAGCGTCTGCTTAAAAGGAACCATAGGGGTTTTTGATGGTAATGTTCCTGAAAATTATTTCTATTCCGTTAAAGCCTGTTAAAACTTAGGTTAAAATGAAACGAGAACCCCTACAACTAATTAAAGATACTTAGTTCATGTAAAGCTAGAAATGAGGTTTTCTGTTCCTGAGCTGGTTCTCCAGCTTAGAGGTGTGCGAGTGCTGCTGCACAGCGAAGACTATACTCTGTTTTGTAGAAATTGAGTACTCGGGGATTTTGGGAGGCCTGGGCGAAATTAGAGGCATTTTTAATCTCGGACTGCAAAATTCTGAGCCTCAGCGGGACTGATACTTCCATTTGTCCCAAGGATTGTCTCAAGGCTTGGAATACGTCTAATTTTATATACAAATACTATTTTGCATTACTAAGTTTCTCTTACTAGAAAAGTGAAAAAGAAATCTGTTAACATAAACGCATGAAGATAATGGAAAAAGGTCTAGAAATAACCTGAACTAGACAATCTCTCAAACCTACGTCTGTCCTATAAATGAATTTAACTCTGTAACTCAACTTGCTTCACTGTGGTTATTTCTACTTAACACAGATGCAAATGAAAGATCAAAGGCCTCATTAAACACAATCCCATATTTTTCTGGCCTCACTCCCATTTTTGTCAAGAGAAAATATTTCAGCTATCCTTAGTGCCTTAATGATAAGTAGTTTCCATGGTAATTAAAGTTTGGGGGATTTAGTTGAGAATTTGTTAAAACAAGGACTTTCTGTGACTTTACCTCACTAGCCGATTCAAATATCAGAGACTGCAAGGGTATCTATCTCTAGAAGTCATTAGTGGAGATTTTCATCGCTGCTGTTAGCAGAGCTAATAGCGAATTCTAAGTTACTTGTAGTGTGAGTTTGCAATGATTCCAACAGAAACACCATTGCAAACTGAATCTACAAATAACTTAGAGTGGTGTTTCTGTTGGAATCATTCCAAACTGGTGTGCAGTGTAATTGTGTGAAGCTCACGGAGTGCTTACGTGTGGAAAAAAACCACATTATCTTTCTCCCCCCCCAGCGAGAGGGAAGACAACCTAATATTATTCAAAGGCTTTTCTTCCAAGGACTCACAGGAACAAAATAATGATACACAGTAATACAAGAACTTCTTAGGGCAGGGGAGGGGCAATAAAAAGACACCAGAAACACATTGTGGACTTGGTAAAAATAAGATCACTAACAAGGTACCATTAGAGCTTCAATAGAACGCCCAACTAATAAATGCATGCATAATATTAGTTTAATTTCTTCATAGAGGAGGTCCCAGTGTCTTTTGCTTATTTTAGCTATGAACTCTCTTCTGTGTAAATAACATTTTAACCAGGATACTTTTCTTTTTTTTTTTTTACAACTAGTGTAGCATTGCCAGGAAACCATCTTCTGGAAGCTGCTTGGTTAAAAAACAAGAACAACAACAACAACCACCAACAAACAGAAAACACCAGTAGCTTTGATTTGTGTAAACCAACAAGTAAGTTCTCCAGTGGGGAGTGATGAATGAAGACATTTATTCCATGTCAGCACTAAGGAATTTTGGAGGAAACCTTTCTGTAAATTACCACGGACCCAGCGGCAGTAATGGAAGCATCATTTTGAGTTGTACTGGTAGAGGACTGGAGTTTTTTGCTGTTCTGTCATTTTAAACAACTGAAAAATATCTTGGGATTAAGTTGAAAGGACAAAAATTCAGCTGGGGAAAGGAAGTGAAGTTAGAAAATATTTATGGAAGGAGATGAGAAAAGGGGGTAAGGTGCCTCTGAATTCAAGAATTTATGAGAGAACTGTTTTTTGGGTTTTTTTTTTTTAAATGTAATAACCAACATTTTGCTATTTTCCTGTTTTGTTGTTCTTAATTTCATTACCTGAAGGTAGAGAGCACATACTACTTGTCTTCAAGGTTTATTATACTGAACAAAATGCCCCAGAAAATGCAGTGCTCCAAACCAAACAAACTGTTGTCTGTGTTGGAAGAGAGATATCGCCTGCAGGCTTCTTTCTTTCTTCCTACCAAATACTGTTTTTCACTTGAAAAATAAAACAAAAAGCTGTTGTATATGTTTTTAAAATTGATTCATTTTGAGTGTAGTTACATTGCCTTGTTAATACGGCGAAGCAGTTCCCCTCGGAATCAGTGAAACAGAAGTCTGTGGCTGTTATTAGATAACCACCAATTGGTAATAGTAATTTGAAGATCACAAGATTCACGAGCGCAGTTTCTGTAAAGTAATGTCTCAGATCTAAGGATTCTTGGTGTGTTAGTGGAGTAGAGGACAAGGGAGAAGTGACTGATTTTCCTCTAGGACAAAATTCCCCAAGTTATACAGTTGGAAACAGTGTTGTCATGGATCTAAAACTGGTGAGGAGAGGGGAAATACTAGGAACACGAGGTCACAACATGAGTAAGAAGTGAGGTAGCTCAAGGTTCCCTCAAGGGCTAGCTTTGTTGAGGTCCACATTTACGGCCCTCAAAACTTTCTGCAGGATCCCTAGGCCCTCTGAACTTTCTGTTGGTGGTGAAGAATATACCTAAAGTGTAGAAGTTAGTGCTATGTACTGGTAGCCAAGCTAAGTCAAAGGGGCTCATACATTTAACGGCACAAGGCAACGCGGAGCGGAAATACAAGTTGGGGCCTTGCAGTGTGGTTGCATGCTGTTGCAGCAGGCATCCTTTGTTCAGCTGCCCTGGAGGGCTAACTGGCAGGAGCAGAGTACTGAACTAAGACAAGCGTACTCTTCTTATTCTTGCATTCAAAGCTAGTTCTCCCATCCCTTCATGGTGCTGTGTAGATAATGAAGTTGTACCCCACAGGTCTGTTTTTTGTTATGCCTGTAAGCACCTCAGCCTTGAGACTGCAGAGCAGTTGGTACAGCTTTGATCACATCTGAGCCTTACCAGGCCCCTCAAAATAGACGTTCCTCGCACTCTTGCTTGCAGGCTCTCGCTGGTAGGCATTCCCAGGGACTGTCTAACAGCACTGACTGTGTAGCGAGGTTGGTGATAGTAGCTTTCCTTAACTGGTAGTTCAAAAGTTAAAAGTGTTCACTCTTGATACAGAAGACAGGACTTTCCAGCCTCGGGAGACAGACTAAGATCTTTCCTTTCAATGGAACAATCAAACCACAAGCCTGCAGGTTTTGCAGAGGTGAGAACTTTCTTCATTCTTCCAACTGAAGCTATTGTTGCATGTGGAATAAGATACAGAAAATGCTGAACCAAATAGCTAGCGGCTGGGGCACTCTCTTCCTGAAAGGAAGGAATATTGGATTCCTGGCCAGGTCTCAATATTCTCCCTGTAGTTTACTTTAAGAAGTTACACAGCAAAGCAGAAACAAGCTGTAGAGAATGGATTGTAACCAGGCTCAGTCTCTAGGTGTGCGCCCTCATCACTGAGCTGAAGAGTCTGGTTCCTTTTACCCTCCTGGCCTAGTGCTCTGTTGGGCATTTTGCACAGTGAAGAAAGGGTAATGTGGTCTCACCAGGGTGGAATATTCAGAGAGCGGTGGGAGATGCTCCGTGTGGCAGGGGAATCTCTGTCTGAGGCCACATCTCTTTAACTGAGGAAGGAGTTGAACGTGGGCCCACCACAATATGCTGTCATACGAAAGATGGGCATCTATACCATCCCTTTTTGAGAGAAAGCCTGCATTGTATTTTGTAGAGAGCCTAGGCCTGTGATGCTTGTTATGTGTTATTGTACCAAGCCATCCGGGATCTCTGCTGTAGAAAAGCCTCTTGGTCATCCAGCTAGGTGTAAGCACGAAATAAATGCTAAACTGCTTAGCTCTTTCCAGACTGTTCCCAGATTTAGGCATACCCAGAGCTGTTTCTGCAGGGGAGCATTATGTAGGGGAGCAAAGCAAAATTACAAGGTGCCTATGCAGGAACTGTGTGGGTAGTTTTCAAGATCATCTGTTTGGGACTTACAGGCCCATTCCTTAGTGGATTTTGTTTACAGTCTTTAATGTCAGTATTTTTCAGTCACCTAGGGCAATCTCTCTAATGGATAAAATGGGGATCATGCTCAATAAAGTTGGGTATTTAACATTTCAGGATGACCGCTAGATCTTACTATGTGCTCCCAATGCCTGTCCTCATCCCATAACTCGACACAAAAATTAATTATTTTCATATGCTTTTTTGGGTTACTCTTCTTTGCAGTATCTGAGCTGTGTACAAACATTAAGGTGCTTATTGGAAAGAAGCTATCATGTCCATTATACAGATGGGAAAATTAAACAAGTTTGTCAAAACAAAATTTATCAAATGTATCTATGAATTTAGAATGCCCCGTGTAAGGCACCCAAAGCTGAGTATTTTGAGAATATTTAGCACCATACGTTCAAACCACAACTATGTTCAATGAGGTTCACAATTAACTTCATCGTGCTCAGGATCATTCTGGATATCAGATTCCAGATATTTCAAGTTCAGCATGCAGCAAATGAGGAATGCAGACTTAGTGTCTGTCCCTAAAACGAAATTAAAGTTTGTTATGCTATAGGTGAATAAGGAGACCAAATGAAATTTTCTTAGTCAGTTTTCATTCTGTAATGCCCTCGCTTTTGAGAGTTTCTTTACGATCTTCATGCTTTTTATAGCTTTTGGGTAAAAAGTCCTAGGTTTAAGAAAGCAAACAATGGTAAAAAAAAGCAAAGGCCCCTCTGAATAGCAGCTTTATCTTCCACAGTATTGAGTCCCCTGCCCCCAACAGGCATCGCACCAGAACTTGCTGAGAACGCACTCTGTTGCCTTGTCTAGGTCATTAATAAGGACAGTAAGAGTTTTGGCCCCTGTATGGGTCCCTCAGGAACACCACTAGTAACCAGCCACCTTTTTGGTGGACTTTGCACTGCTGATCAACACCCGTGTGCTCCACAGCCCAGCCGATTATCCATCCACCTTGTGGTACATTTTTCCACTCCATATTTCACCGGTTTGACTGTAAGGGTACTGTGGGTACTGTGTGTTGAAGACCTCCCTAAAGTCAAGGTAAACAGCACGCACTGCTCTTCCTCCTCTGGCTCAGCAAGCCAGTCTTCCCATCAAAGGTTTGCCCCTGGTAAAGCCACATCACACCAGCTGTTCTCAGTCACCTTTGTGTCCCTCAGGTGCTTGGAAATGTCTTCCAGGAGCATTTGCTCCACAATCATCCTGGGGACCGAGGGGAGGCTGACAGACCTGTAGCTCCCTGGCTCTTCCATCCTCCCCTTCTTGAAGTTGCAGCAGTTCAGCTTAGTGTAACCCTCTTGCTATACCGTGTGAAGAGCAGTGATTACTGATGCATTAAATGGTCTGTGTCCGACACCTCAGAATGTGTATGTGTGTGTATGTGAGAAAGAAGAAGAAGTCAAGCATTTGGAAGCCTGAGAGAGCAAAACTTAAATAATCTAAGGAAAAATGAAGCAAAGGAGAGCATTTAAAAAAGAAGGTATTTTATGTGGTGTTCTTGCAAAAAAACTTGCAAATGTATTATTTAAAAATTACGGAAATTCCATAGTCTGCTGCATGTGAGTGTCCAGTTTTAAAGCTCATTAGAGTTTAAAAAAATTACAGCTGCTTTATGTATGGATGTCAACACAATCTTAAACATGTAGTCATAACCAATGTTACAATAATTCCTTCCCACAGGACCTATCAAGATGGCATAGCTGGCCATTATCTTAATCTGGGCAGATCAGCCTGATGAATACTGGGCGTTTGATTTCCCACAAATCTGTCAGCACGTCTGGTTAGTTAGTAGATTAAAACTACTAGATAATGGATTAATTGTATGTAAGCCCCAAAAAAGATAAAAGAGTTTGCTGGAGCTTTAAGCGCCTAGCGCAGAAAACTGGAATACTTCCCCAAGCAGAAAATCTATAAACAAGAAAATTGTAATTTGGTACATTTAGACTTTTTGAGAAGTTTATCCAATAGCTACCCACGGCAAAGTGCTGAAGAAGCATCTACTGTTTCCAACCTGGTATTTTGCTGAATTCATTTTGCTGCTTCTGGAGATCACTGTCCTTTTCTAAAGAATTGTCCTGTAAAAGGGAAGGTAGTCAATGGCAACATTTCATCAACTTCGTGAGAATGTAGAAAAACTTGTGTTTCTTGGGGGGTGTGGTCCTCTTGGTTGGAAGTAGTGCTAGTATCTTTCTGCTAGTGGCAATTACACATAGCTCGGGCTACCTTAATAAAACATTCCTTCACGTACTGAAGAAGAGAGAGTTTATCCAACGTTAGCGTATGACTCATTTCTAGCCAGATATTTTTCAGAATATGCTACTTTGTGTTTTCATTTTATTTATTGACTTCCTGTTATTTTATATTAAGGCGTATTTGTGCTGTAGTGGAATAATTTCTCTGTAATAAATAGAACTTGGTATAGCAAATAATTTTGCTTCTTTTTCTGCTTGCAGGTTGCCCGCAGATATCTAAGAATTTTCTCCTTGTTCAAAATTATTGCAACATAATTTGTAGGTGTTACTATAGAAATAAGATAACTATTTTGTTACAGAGTAAAATACCTCAAGTGCAACTGTTGTTCTCCTTGCAGATCACTCTTAACTCCATGGTATCAACACACACGTTATCAACAACTAAGCAAAGTATGTTGCTTAAATATTCTTCTATTTTAATACATTTCAGTGTCTGGCTGCATTACTCTTTAGCTCTTAGTAGATACTTTACATTTTAAATTGGGAAAAAATAGTCAGGACCATTTTCTACTTGGCATTATTAATAAGTCAGAAGTACTTATAAATGGCCAGTAACACATATTAGTTAGTTTACAAACTTGTAAGATAATATTTGCATAAGAAACAGAAGTTGTGAAATGATACATGATAAGGATTTATTCCACAGTGTTACCAGAATCTTTGGTAAGATGAGCTGCCTTGAACTGTGTGCACTTTAATATAGTTAAGTGTAGGCTAATATTTCTAGGAAAGAAAAATGTAGATCAGTTATCTGATGGAGGACTGCGTTCTGAAAAGTAGCGATACAGAAAAGCAATTAAGAGCACACAGAAATGCTATCCTTGTGGATAAATGTGGGGAGCACTGTAGCAATAGGGGTTTCGTCAGTGGAGCAGTATGTCTCCGCCTGATATCGATACAAAACCTGACAAACTGGTTAAACAGTTTAAACATGGATCTAGAAACCCTTCTTACAGAAGAGACTTTAAAAGCTTAATCTCTTTGTCCCATCGATGGATCACATAAGAGCTAACTCACCCGGAATTACATAAGTAAAGAGAATAATTGTCATCATAGAAATCTTCAGTTTAGCAGACAAATCTTTTAAAAGATGTAGTGTTTGAAGGCTGAGCCAAGAGACATTTTCTGATAAAAAAAACAAAACCAAAACAAACAAACAAACGCCTTAGACTAACTAAGCCTTGGGAAAAAAATTAGATAGATAGGCCTGGGAAGTATTCCTTGTCACCTGAAATCTTTAAATCAAGAAAGTGGATTTTTTCCAAAGGAAATGTTCTAGCTCCACTGGAAATTATGTAGACATCACTTGATCTAACTGTCACCTGTACTGTGCAAAAGGTCAGGCTGGAGAATCACGGTGCTTTCTTCTGGCCTGAAAACCTGTGATGCTATGAAACATCAAAATGGAGAAAAAAAAAACCCTCTAAAATGTTTTATGAGAATTTTAGGGTATCTGCCATAATATTCAGGTAGTACCTGGTTAGAGACTGCAATGAATGGATTTTTTAAATAATGTAAGTTAACAGACATTTTTAGCTACGTTACAGGGGCTTTTTACTGTTTGTATTGCTAAATTTTGATGAATAGTCACTAGAATTGCAGTACCTCTTTTATTTAAGGCTACCCAGCCCCTTTCCCCTGATAAGATTCTGTTTCCTTTCTTTATTGGTTTATCAAATTTTTTAAGACTGATATGTCCATGCTGGGTGTTCACCTCAGGATAACTTTCTGGAAAGCATAGTTCTATATTTGGTAGTCATCATAAATGATATCAAAAGCAAAATGACTAAAGCTAATAAAAACAAATGCTAATACAAGAAGTAGTTCCAAAATACGAGACAGATTGGTGGGATAATTTGGAGATTCACCAGGAGATTTCCTTCTCTTTTACATTAGACACTCTCAGTGGCAGAACTTTTTTTCTTACACGTTGGTGAAATATGAACATGCTTTCGGATGTTTATAAGTGCTAATCACAAAATAACAAAGGTAATGAACATTGTAAGACATTTAGCTGGCAAGATGTAATAATCCCAGTGTCAGATAAACTCTTTTTTCCAGTATGCATGTGTAGCTCTTATTAATGAAACTCAAGCTGCACCTAATTACTAGTAACAGAAAATCACTGGCGTTTACCTCCCACATACAGAGCCACACCTTGCCCTCCAGGAAACCCAGAGAGCTTCCCAAGAACTATCCCTAGCTCTGGCCTAGATTTCAGCCTCTTTTATAGCATTTTACAGTAGAAGCTTGTCAGAGCCAATCCTGTCTCGTGCACAGGGTTTGACTGAATGAAGAAATGAAACTCATTGTGAAATCTGGTCTTAAGTTAGACCTTCTATTACAATTGCGCTTTTGCTTGGTCTACGTGATTCAGCAAGTTTGGTGCTCTACCCAACACAGGCTGACGCTGAAGACTATCGCTATTCCCTACAGTAGGAGACAGGACAGCATCAAAAGCACCATTTCGGTAAAAGTTACCATACAAGATGACAAGGAAGAATTAGCTAAGATAATATTTTCCTTTGTCTTTATTTCCAATTTGATCATATTTTCCTCCTGCTTGGGAAAATATTTTATTTCCTAAGTTTGTGTGGGATTTATGAAAGAGAAGGTACGACATGGTTACCTTTGGCAGGAGAGGGTTAGGCTAAATGGTTCAAGCCCTATTCTTTTATTTCACCAGGGGAGTTTTAAACGCATCTGAAAAGAAATGACAGCATTTGGGCTGATACCAGGATTGTATCCATCAGCTGACAATGCATCTGGTCATGGCCTCTGCAATTCAGCTTCAAATGTAAATATGCAGTACTAGTGCCAGTATGGGATTCAGGAGACCTGTCCTGTCCTCGGTTTCCTTCTTCACAGGTACTTCATGGTAACCTCTGATAAGTCCCTTTGTGCCTTATTCTTCTACAAAATTAGTGCAAAAGCATCTTTGCCCTACACAGATAAATAAGCAGAACATGTATTCTAGAAAGAAGAACAAGGGCCCAGCAAATCTCACAGGGAGTCCTCTCCTGGGAAGCAGAGTCACTGAAAAGGAGTTGGAGACTAATAGACCACAATCGCTACTTCTCTGACAGGGTGACTAGAATAGGGAATCTAACTCTTGATCGCCCAAGCAAGTAAATACTGAGAAAGAATAGAGAGGTTTATACTTCCTCTGTATCTGGCACTGATGCAAGGCAAATTGGAATGTTGTACATGGGGTTTGTGTCCTAAATTCAAGAAGAGTAGTGAAAAATTAGAGGGATTTCATAGAATGGACATGAGACATGATTAGAGGATGAGGATACTGTCCTTCTAATGTGGGGCTCAAGGACTTCCACCTATTTAGCTTATCAAAGAGAAGGTTAATAGGGGCCCTTTACGTACCTTTCTATGTAGTAAATATCCATTTAAAAATACATGGCTTAGCTCTAGCAGACAAAGATCCAAGACCTGCCATCTTAATTTAAATTAACCATTGAGAGGGTTACCAAGAATTATGGTAACTTTTCTGTTGATATTTGTACCAAGATATGATGTTTCCCCCTTAAAATGATACAATCTAGTTCAGACAGGAACTAGTTCAGGGAAATCTGCTGTCCATTATACAGAAAGTCAGACTAGAAGATCACACAGGTCACTTCAGACTTTCTAATCTGTTAATTAAATAGTTTATATAAATTCAGTTTAATTGGTTCTGTGATTGTTAATAAACAGTATTTTTAATGTTTCATGTTTGACTGCAGCCTCACCTAATCTCAATTATTTCTTACTGTATGTGGGTGGTGGGACTTTGTCATCCTACCAGCACCTCCACCTTCATCCCTAAGGGTTGCATCGTTATCTTGTTACACAACCTGCAGTGTTGATATTGTTGATACGATGCCAACCACAGAATCATTGAGAGATGGAGTGATGGCGTTGCTGGAGATCCCCGCAAACTGCTCTAGATCCTGCACACAAGTTACTTATCAAGACCAAGTTCTGTTGTACTTCTTTAAAACTTAACTAGAAAATACTGCTCAGATGATTGTAGTCTCTTTGCAGGTCTCTGTTGAGGATTTTTAGCACGTCATTCTAGGTTTTTTTACAACTAAATGTATAATTTTCCAGGCTTTTGTGCAGGCTGAGGCTGATATTTAAAATTTTGTTCTCGCTTGTTCGCTCAGCTGTATTTTGCTTAGTAGTCCTGGGAACAGACTGCCACCCTGACAAGGACGAACCGCATCCATTGGCCATGCTGTTGTTTCTCTGGGCACCTCTCCAGCTTTGCATGCAAAGCAGCCTGTCCTTAGCACCATCTCATGAGGAAGCAGTCCATCTTTTTGGGGACACAATGATTTGCTTTCCTTTGGGCTCAAGATCTTTCATTCCATTATGCCTGTTGGCAGAAATTAAATTAGGTAATTTTGTTGTTTCAGGCGAGATGTCGGTCTGGTACCCTCACCTACTGGTTGTGTTTCTAGGTATTATCCTGCTTTACAAAGAGGCAGGAACTCCACAACTCTCTGCAGTTCAAAACTCTTTGAAAAGTGCTGTCCCCTTCATGTTTGCATTCAGAAATTGTTTCTGTTTTTCTCATTTCAAAAAGCAAACTGCAGCAGATAACCCTCTTCACTCTTCTTGTTGTCCCACATTCTGGTGCCAGTTAATCTCCTGTTAGCTTCCTGAACCATCTGGCCTTTAAATACTTCTTACATTTCCAAGAATTTTTAACAGTCACTACCTAAAACTTCAGTGCTACTGGATGTTCCCGTGTATTCTCAAACCAAGTGTCCACCTACTGTGATTTGGAAAAGACATTACATATGTATAGTACTAGCAGAGAACTGTGTGGCAGAAACCAAACTATGTATTTATGGTGAAAAGCATTTCAAGGGGTTTTAAGAAAAGCTTTGTTACTAGGTAAAGGCTGAGCATGAAGCCAGGATGATCTTGTAACTAACAATATATTAAACGCAGAAAAATTGTTTAGGAGCAGAACTTGCTATACTATACCGGAAGGGAAGCCACAGAAGGAAGGAAATGAACAGTTTGAGTCTGTTGTTAGTAAATACTCTTTACCCCTCTACCCATAGGCATACATCTTACTTGTACCGCTACTACATATCCTAGACTTAACATGAGAACCATAATACTTCAGGGAGCCAAAACTCCCATGACAGAATTACGTTCTGGGACGGAGCTGGCTAATGAGCAATAAATAATACCAGAAGACTGTACACTTAATAAAAAGGATTAAAAACCAGCAAAACCCCCACCCATTATCCGAGAAAGCTGCAGATTTTGTACACGAAACGAAAGATGGTCCAGTTGTAAAGGACAGCCATACACAGGCCGAATCAAAGTTGCACAGGCAAATGTAGTTCTGTATTTCCTCACTTTTGAATGCTTTATTTTACAGTATTAGAGCTCTTCAGTTGTAAGTTTCTCTTTATATATAGAATGTTCATACATCCATAAACAAGACTTACTGGAATCCTTTTCAGTATTAAGCCGTCTGGGACACAGTGGCATGGCAGTTTGGAGTAAAAGGAATCCCAATATCTGTTCTGGTAAAAGGGCTTGCTTTTCAGTCCAAGAGGTTGGGGTTTTTTAGCTTTTTAATAAGCCTAAAGAAGAAAAAAACGCAAATCGGAGTTATGGTGAAGTAAGCTGGGGCATCTGATACCTGCAATGGAGGGAAATGGCTGAGCTGAGTAGAAAGCCAGTCGTTTGGCAGAGTCTGGGGCATCTGCAGTGACAACCTCCTCCTGGGAGTATTCAAAACAGAAAATTCAAAGCAGTAACATACAAAACTGTATCAGCAATGAAAGAAATAGCACGGGTTTTTGTTCTTTAAGAACAAAAACATGAGTTCTAATTGAGAATATTGGCAAAAAGAGTCTCTGAAATATTTTAAAGGCTTATGCCTTTGAATGTATCAGGTCCAATTTCTAAGGCTGTTGAGAATTTGCCAATTGCATCATTTTCAGCTGTAATTATGAGAGATTACTGTCAGAAAAGCTGACTGTCATTTTTGAAGCCAAATCCCAAGAAGATACTGGAAAACCAGGACTCACCCTCAGTATTTCTGATCATCCCTTAACAGTTTCTTCTGATGGAGTAATACTGGTAACATAATAGCTTTGCTAGAGAGCTTTTGAAAACTGGTCTCTCAAGCTTAGAAAAATCTGTGTGAAGAAAGTAATAGTTATCATTCAAACTTGACGCCAGACTAATTATTACTTCAAACATAACAAGAACCCAGCCTCAACAGGATTTTTTTTTTTTAATCTCTTTGCTACACTGTTGTAGCCA
Organism: Aptenodytes forsteri; assembly: GCF_000699145.1. Taxonomy (NCBI): domain Eukaryota; kingdom Metazoa; phylum Chordata; class Aves; order Sphenisciformes; family Spheniscidae; genus Aptenodytes; species Aptenodytes forsteri. Next base: position 2,585,649 of record NW_008794085.1, read on the forward strand.
CACCTACATCCTCTTAGAAGAAACGCATTTCTCTTCTCCTGGATACTTTCCACAAATACGTATTAATTTGTGCAGTGCGTTCATAAATTTGTCCAGAGTTTAGCTCTTCTGGTTTTTACTCAGTAGATCTTATTGTCATGCTTCATACGATACTACATTTAAATTACACTAGACTTACTACAAATGCTGTTAGCTCTTGAAATTTCCCTCGCTTAGGGAAGATGCCATGCTTATGGTATACGTGGTAAGGGCCATGAAGCTGCTCAGTTCCACTTTGCCTTTACCACGTTGGTTTAACTAATCTAATCAAATTGGTTGTGCTCAATAGGGTTACGTTTAAGAGTGTCACTTGATCCCGCAAAGCGCTGCGCTCATATACCCAGAGAAGACAGGGACCACGAAATAAAGATTAGTTTCTCATCTGCAATACTGTGTTTCACCTTTATTGCACTATCTGTCTAGCGGACAGTCATTTTAGTTGGACTACCAAGCTAAGCCCACCATCTCAAAGAGCATTATTGTATGATTTTCAAAGCAGCCAAACCACTTGCTTCATTCCTCATTTCTTAGACTGATTGTATACATGCTGATTGCTAAAAATGAGGGCACTAGAAACCAAAGGAATTTAGCATTAAAGAAATACTGCATTTTACTGAGAAAAATATTGAAACCGTAAGTCCTCTGTTCCTGCAGGATCCTGAGCAATGCTCTCTCTCAGTAAAACCACAAAACCCCAACTGCATATTTTGACATACAATATAGGTCTGACTTGCAAAAAGCACAGGTTTTGAAATTTCCCTATAGTTTTCCAGTAGAGGCACAGGCTTCCTTAAGACATTTAATGTATGGAAAGTATGCGTGGACTTATATTTTGTAGTCATATTTGTGTCTTTCTTAAAGGTTGTCCATAGACCTCTCTACACCCAGGGATTGAAAATCATTGCCGTATAGTACACAGACATATTAGCATATGGTAAACATATTTCTTCAAAGGGGCTTTTCTGAAAATGTTTGTCATTTTTTTCTTGATATGACCTGCAATGGACTGGTGGTGCAGATCCCATATGAAATATAATTCTAAATTAACGAGGAGGCCTTAGTTAGGGTACACACTCCCATTGAACATTTTCCTGAAACACCTACCATTATCTGGAATTTGGTTTATTTGAAAGGGTCTTTGTTGTCAGACTTATTTTGGTGACAAATAACGAAGGACAGAGGGGGACTTTTCTTAAAGAGCTAAAATAGGACTATGAGGAGCTGTGTGTTTGTGGGGCAGATGAACTCACCCATCAAGAGTGTAACAACCTCTGCGGGTTGCACATTACGCACATTATCATACAGTGGCTTGATACTGTGTTTTATTATGCAATCCCGGGAATGGACGAAGCATAAGAAGCCATCCAAAGGAAGGAGAGGGAAACTAATTCTGCTGTTGGCAGAAGAATGGTACCTCTGTTCTTTTGATTTCTGCTTTGCTGTATGGCGCCAGTACCAAAACAAGACCGGCAGAGATGCTTGGGAATGAGTTTCCTCATCTTGGCTTTCCCACATTGGTTTTTCACAGCATTTAGCAGGCAGAGTGCACCCAGGATGTGTTCTTAGTCCTCGAGGGAGATCTTGAATCTCCCTGGAGAAGAAAAGATTCTTTCTATCCACACCGCTCATCTTCCTCAGTGCTAACAACACAAGGTAGGACTGAGGAGATACAGCTTTCAGTCTTCATTCTGCCAGAGACAGGCTTTGAAAGAATATCTTAAATTACTAAGACATAAAAAAAAATACCTCTAAAGGTGGGGATACCACTTCTTCCTGATTTGGGCACTGAAAGTAAAGCCATGAACAGCAAGAGAGGCAGTGTTCACCAAGAGAAGGTTCATCTCTGCCCAGCTCTTGCATGGTCCTGCCTCAGAGAGGTTCTTCTGTCAAAGAAATGGCCCACGCACGTGGCCTCTCTGACATCTGTCCTATCGGCCACCCTGGCAATGCCGGGGACAAGGCTGTGGTCAAGCCAAGGGTATGAAACTCCTGCTGGGGACATTTCCACTGTGTTGGGACTACACTATCATCCTCTAAACACAGTTTCTGACATAGACCACGAAAGGTTCAGATTTTGTTCTTTAGGTTTTATGGGTGATTCCTGTGTCTTTGAAGTTCTGTTCCCACTGAAGATGAAGGCAAATTCCCACTGATATTAATGGGGTTAGGATGTGTCCTTGTCTCTATTTTTGCTGTTGTTTCCTTTGTTGCAGTAGACCTATTCCTTTATTAAAGTTTTTGCCTGGGGGAAAAATAAAAGCCACATTACTAAATAAATTATGAAATATTTACATTTGTGAGGCCAACCCCTTATGCCTAGCTCCTCCTCCGATATTAAGATTACACTTTTTATAGAGCTGCAGCTTCTATACTGCCATTATTCCTCTGTGGGATCCAAGACCAGGAGGTGACAAACAGCAGGCCACCATGAGCCAAGTGACAGTAAGTAATATTTAGGAATGCTTGCTGATTTTGACTCAGTGCAGTGAGAAACAACTATATTAGACCCATCGTGGTTTGTTTAGTGCTGGAGAGCAAAGTGGGATCAGAGGTGAAACCGAAGAAAACGTAAAACTGAGGAGGTTTCTAAACTAAGCTTGATTTTTACCTGAGAATAAAAGGCTGTATGTTGTAGATATATCTGTAATAATAATCCCAAGAGCAAAGTGTTAATGGCATCAGTTTGCTTATCACTATTTATGTTCTGATTATGTTCTTTTGTGTTTGTATTAATGTTTTTGCCTGCAGGTCTCAATGCCACAAGAATGAATGAAGCTAGCTTTAGTGTCACGATCTGTAATGAAATGGTCCGCAGTTACTCTTGTGAATGTTTTGCATCTCTTGTTTTCATTGTATTTTTGTATCACCTTTAAACCTTAACAGTAGCTTCCTCTTTTTAAAAAAAATGGTTGAGCATGTTGTTCGAATGCGTGTGGTTCAAACTGTTTAGCTTATGAATTTCTCCCTCCTAATTTTACATATTTAATGCTTTTGACTTTGCCTTGCCCCATCTCTTGTAGGTTTGGTAACAGACAGATAGCAACTTTCTCTCCGTATGTTGGTTTGTTGGGGTTTTTTTTAATACTTGGCTAAGTCACTTCAGTTTATGCCTTTCATTTTTAACTCTCTGTGGCATAGCCTGTGGAGGCTATATCTGTAAAATGGGTAAATGTTCAGTAACTATCATAGTAAATGAAACATCCTGTTAACTGGATTTCTGCACAGTTAACTCCTAATGGTTCTCTGTCGCCAAACTCGAGGTCTCTGACCTCCCTGGTGTCGCCCATCCTAATGTTCCTTCTGCTCTTCCCTTGCCTTTTCTCTCTTGCTCACCTTCAGTTGTCTTGTTCCCTCTTCTCCATTTCTGCTGCAAGCTCTCCTTGCTCCCATTTCTTTGGTTCCTCACGTCTTTTGGCAGTAAAGAGGAGGGCAGGTTGGTGGGCGGCTGCGAACACAACCGTACTAATTGTCCCTGTTTGCTGTGCAGCATTTCTTCCGTGGTCTTTCCTTGCAAAATGTCCCATGCAAAATTATCAGTTCCCTCATCCTCACCTTGACTTTCATGAAAGAAATACTTGGAGTAGTTAGAAAGCAAGAGAGGAAAAGATGCAGACTTCCTTTGCACAATGCCTAGGATTTACAAGGTCAGTATGTGAAATGGAGCAGGTTTCAAAGCAGGGAAGGAAACAGTTCCTGAAATGTGTGCTGAGCTCAGGGCATTTTTAATCCCCAACGTGAAGTGGTGGACAGTGGTGATGAGCATACTCATACCAGTACAAAAATACATTAAAAACTGCACTATAGCAAGAGAAATACTGATTTTTGGCTGGCAGAATCTTAGCCCAAAAAGGAAACCTGAAAAAAACCTTGGAGCTAAATACTCTCACACTTTAGAAAATCAGAAGTAAGGAACAAAAAGAAAACACTTGATGACACGGCTTTTTAGTGAGCTTTTGGCAGGTTTTGGAATGTAATGGGGAAACCGGGTACTGCTGTACTGTGACATGCTTATTTGCAGGCATAAATACATGTGAAGACAGACGGCTTTTTAGTGAGCTTTTGGCAGGCTTTGGAATGTAATGGGGAAACCGTGTACTGCTGTACTGTGACATGCTTATTTGCAGGCATAAATACATGTGAAGACAGATTTTTGGGTTACTGTATTATGATGCAGGCAGTGTCTTCTAAAAGCTCGGTGTAAGCCAAAGCTTACAAAGTATGGCTAATTTGCATGCAAATTTCTATGATTAATAAATTAGGCAATGTTAGTACAAGTGTACTACAGTGAAACACTTGTAGCAATCGCCAGCACTTTAGCAGGCAACATTAAATATTACGCTGTGCTCCGGTAAAGCTTTGAATATTTGAATATCAGTTTGCAGTTCCCAAGCTGCAAAGTGGTCACAGGAGGCGAAGAACGTTCCTTACTTTTATCCCTCTTACGGGAGAATCAGAATATTCATCAGATACCTTGTGTAGAAATGTCAAACAAACTCAACTGAAAAAAATAAAATCAAGAAGATTTACTAAAATCACTTGAGTAAAAGTGTAACAGCTGTTTATAAAAAGCAAAATAGATTTTTTCAGTCCTAATGCTTTGTATTTAACAGTCTGAGTAAAATGAACATATCAAATATGCATAGAATAGCATACTTTTAATACTGGGATAAATCAGTTAAAAACCATAAAGATAAGCATACAATGGGCCTGTATTAAAAAATTGTATTATGAGCTAGCTCCTGTCTGAGGCCGAGATCTGAAAGTCCTACAACTGATTTCTGAGTTCATATGCAGTTTCTTTTACTTCATTCATGCCAGTTTAAGGATTATGAGAAAATTCAGCAGATTAGGCCGTTAATCTGGTATCTCCAATCTAAATAGAAAAGTGTTGGATATGGCTAAGTACTCGGGGTATCGGGGTATCTAGAAAACACTGATATTGATATCCTAGCTTGAAATTTCAGATCAGGCTCTCTGCCTTGTACTATGAAGAATTTATTCCCCGCTACAAGGGTGGGTTTTTTCTACACTTTGCCTAACATAAATTTCGATTCATCTCCATTCTCATTTTTAAATTCTTGTCTTTTTAAGAAATCTCTTGTGAAATTGAAGAAGTGCATCATATTCTTGCATCACATTCTGAACACAGTTAGGCTTTGGCTTACACCGAGCTTTTAGAAGACACTGCCAGCGCTACTTTGTCTCCCAAACATTTTACCCAGGGCATAGGCAGCTTACACGTTTGGAAATAATTACTATACTAAGTACCCAGTGATGTATTTTTCCCAGAAACTGAAAATAAAGGTATAAAAGATATCCACACAATAATTTATAGGTGTTAATATATGGGTGTAAGTTTCTCTGGGGATAATTATGTGACTATGCTAATAACGCCAAGGATGCTTTGATACCTTAAATTCTCACAATGATGTTCTTGAGCATTTCCTCACTGCCAGGAGCGTATATATTTAAACAGGAGAGAGGGATGAGAGAGGCCCATACGTCTTCGCAAAAATAACCCTCTCCCCTCACACCGCAGGCAAGCTGAGGAAGCCCTGTTTGACACAGGCACTTACATTAGATGTGTTTACTGGAAACTTCCCGTTTTAAGAGCAGAAAAACTACACAAAGTGTGCTGAGAGGGGAGCAGCGTGGGTGGTGCAAGGATAGCCGGAAGAATGGGCATCACTGACAGCGAGACGATCAAAACCTCCTGGGCTTTGCAGGACTTCTGTACTTTTAAAAATTGCAATCTAGCACCCTTTGAAGCAGACCTTGCTGTGGTTCAGAAATACACCTTGCGAACCTCTGTGACAAGTCCAAGTGCCAGGCTAAGTTAGCACGCCTTGGAGAAGGGAAGGTTCCCAGCTCGTCAGAGAAATTTCTCCCAAAGCTTCCCTTGACTTGCTGGCAGACAGCTGGCACGGAGCCCCAGGTGTCCTTGAGAAGTTCCCCAATACACTGCTTGTCACTCCCACCGTGAGGGCTCAGTGTATTTTCAGTCGTTGTGGAGACACCAGAAGCAATCCCACCATAAAGGCTGCCCTCTGGAGTGGGCTCAGGCTGCAACGCCTGTGCCTGTTTTCCAGTACTGTAATTGCCCAGCTGGAATTAAACTTCACGCAGTTTCAGTTTTTATGCCTCCAAACATTTTTTTTTTTTTAGCTTTTCTTCTAGTGAGGCTAATGCCTAATCCTTTGACCTCTTGCATTAAGTCTGTGTAAAATTGCACTCTTCCAACACAGCAAACCACTACCCTAACGATCCACAGTTAACCGGTGTTACAGAAGCATGTGTTGGGATACAGGGGTCTACAGAAAAATCATCAGGGAATCTTTTGGAGCCATGACAGGGAGACAGAGTTGTGCCCTTGCTCTGGGATGGCAGTGGCAGTGGCCGTGGCGGGGGTAGGAGAGGTCCTGGTGGGTGAGCGAGTGGTAGGCGTGTATTTCGAGAGGCTGTATTGCATTTCTTGCCCCTTGCGAGCTTGTCAGGCGTGCTGGGACCAAGTCTCGGCTTGTGGAAATGATTACAAGGCAATTTATACCGAACAACGATCTCTGCTGTTGTGTTTGTTACAAACTTGGCTGCAGTACAGTAAAGTTTAGTGGATTAATAATGTCTGCTTTTGGCCTCTCCGACTCCCTCGGCAAACAATTTTCATGTATAATAAACATCCTCATTTAGCCTAACTAGAACAGAGCCCAAAGGTCAGAATAGCCATACCTGCACGCTGAGGAGAAGAGACTCTGGCTTTCCAGACGAGACACCATCTTTCTCCCCTCTCCATGCCAGGGTCCAAGACTTCTGCCCTTTTGCAGGATCAGCTTTGCTGGGCAGGTCCCCCTGAAATCGCAGAGGGGGCAGCGCTAGATGTCCCCTTCCGCAGGAGAAGGTCTGTCCAGTCAAAAGGGTCGCAGTGGGCAGCAAAGGCAGCACGGAGTCACTGGGACAGGCAGATGTTTGTTGAGCATATGGCATTTTGAAAAAGAACAGCACATTTTAAAACTAAAAACTCTATGAATATATATATAAAATATGCAAAAATAAATATTTCACACCAACGATTGATCACAGTGCATGCTGTGAGGGCATGTGAGGTCGAGTAAGTGGCGTGTGGTCAGGCACAAGAAGCCTGACAGTTACAAACCCTTTAAAAATCCGTATGGTTTATCTTGATTATCAGTCTCTTTCAAGAAGCAAAGAGTCTGCCCATGTTTCATAAAGTGTGTAGTAGAAATACCAGGATATGCAAATATGGAAGTTACACAATGAAAGCAAAACCGAATTTAAAATGTTTACAGTCAAAAAATGAGGGAACCAGAACTGCAGCCTTTTTATTGCTACACCACTGAAATGAGTGTGTGCACAACCTGGCTATTTAGGTGCTTGTAATTTTGTATGGTACAACCGTTTCTCTCCATCTTCCCACTGCTGTTTATGCCTCTTCAGTAAGAGCTAAAATGGAGGCTACCAATCTTGGGTATAATGAAAGAGGAATGTTGTAAGTAGTCTTGTGAAGCTTTATGAGAGCTATCGATTGATCAAATAATTAAGAATAACAGTCAGCACTTGACTTTATTTTGGCCGGGGAGAAGTCCTATAGCAACACCGTTGCCCCAGCCGGTGGATGGAGGCTCTTGCTATTGAACTCTGTGACCCAAATGCTGTGGCTGAGCATCTACCAGAAGAAATACAGGTTGTGTCATAGGCCCAGGTGCCCTCTGATGCACCACGGTGAACCTCACCAGCAGTGTCTCCAGTGAAGGATTTCTCGCCGTTCCTGTACACTGAGGTCATGCGTGGGCAAGACAATAAGAGTTCAGACAGGTTAGGTTAGGTTAGTGTCTGCCATGAAAAGGCAGTAAGAGCTAAAATGGAGGCTACCAATCTTGGGTATAATGAAAGAGGAATGTTGTAAGTAGTCTTGTGAAGCTTTATGAGAGCTATCGATTGATCAAATAATTAAGAATAACAGTCAGCACTTGACTTTAAGCGATGGACGGTTGACTTTTAGCCTGGGGAGAAGGGCTATAGCAACACCGTTGTGACAGCCGGTGGATGGAGGCTCTTTGCTATTGAACTCTGTGACCCAAATGCTGTGGCTGAGCATCTACCAGAAGAAATACAGGTTGTGTCATAGGCCCAGGTGCCCTCTGATGCACCACGGTGAACCTCACCAGCAGTGTCTCCAGTGAAGGATTTCTCGCCGTTCCTGTACACTGAGGTCATGCGTGGGCAAGACAATAAGAGTTCAGACAGGTTAGGTTAGGTTAGTGTCTGCCATGAAAAGGTGGACAAGAGAAACGAATTTTATCTTGGATATCTGAGCGATGTCCTACCTTCCCACTGCTCAGCGTTCTGTGTCACTGGCAATTTTCACTGCCACAAATAGGTGTTGCTTGACCACAGCTGGTGAAACAACGAAAAGTGGATATGTAAAACAATTTGACAAGCATCAGAGAAAAAACATTATTAAGCAAATTATTTATCCAATGCTATTTGGTCATATGCAGGGAAAAGAAAAAGTCCTGTTTTGTGCAGAATATCTAAACTATCTACATTATTTTCACTGAGCTATGAGACTCGGGTTTGCCTTCAATCCAGATTGACTAAATATAAAATCTATTCCTGGGCAATTCTCCTCATTAAGCAGGCCAGATACATTATTTTTATTTCTTCAAGAAGCATGCACAAATGTTTTCTGAAATTAATTTGTTTGGTACTTTGTACACTTTGTTGTTTGGTTGATTTTTCAGGGTGAAAAGGGAAGGAAATCTTCGACAACTTCTTGCGGTTGTGGGACATTTCTTTTTATCTACTTCCTTTTAAGACACTGTTGTAGAGAATCAGTGGTATGGACTATGAACACAGCAAAACAGAAATATTAGCGGGACAGCCAACTCTTCAGACTGGAGTTTATATTAGCAATTCAGAAAAAAAAATACAAGTGAGATATAACCCTATAAATATACTTAGGAACGTGTTAAATACAGATACATTTTTGCTGAACCCAAGAGCGTATCAGGATTTTGCAAATTAGCTTTGTCTTTGTAGCAAGTCCACGCAAATTTCAGGTCCTAAGCCTGAGACTGGAGGTACTGAAAATTAACAGCCACGTTTGTTGTAGTGTGAAAATGTAGGTGAAATAACATCTTCCTTCAAATATTTTCTTCTCTTTTCTTTTTAAATTTTTTCCTAATTGTCTCCATTTTTCCTTTGGCAGCTATAAAACATTGTAACCAACCACAAATAACCATAAAGATGGGAGAGGGAAACTGTAAACAGACCATTTTCGCTCTTAATTTATTTTGCTTATTCAGATTTTGGACATGTTTATTTGTTTATAAGATTGCTGTACATGAATAAAAGCACTGGAAATACTCCCAAGCCATTGGTTACAAATGATTTAAAGCTCATTTCTTCTCTAAAAATTAATCATGTAAAAATGAAGCCTTCCTGTCCACAGATCTACTTGTCTCCCTGTCTGTATCCAATTATGTCAGCTCTTTAAGAGATTCACCCCAAACTGAGCAGAAATGCCGTGACTGATCTCAACGGCGCCTGGAACGCGGGGCGATTTTGAAGCATTTTGGGGTACTTTTCTCCTGCTAACTGCCCAGCCCCGACAACCTAGCTAACGAGACAGATTTCCGTTGTTCCTCCCATCCCACGTCCAGCACCACTCACGAGTTCCCCTGGGGACGCCTGCGCACGGCTGCTCACAGCTATGTGCTTTGGTGCAGCCTTGTGCAGCAGCGTCTCGGCCGAGAGCCGAGGAGAGAGCAGAGCGTGGCTCAGCACACGCAGAGCCTGCTGGTCCAGCACCCAGAGAAAAACAGCCGTAATTTACCTGCAAACCGTCTGCTTTTATAGCTAAGAAGGTGAAGGTCTAACACATCTGGCGACTGACAGGGCCATTTTTCAGAGTGAAAATATAGTTCAAGGGAGACGTTTCCTACGCTTTCTATGTAACGAGGGGCTGTGCTGTTTGGGAGGAACGGTTCGTTATATCAATGTGGAAGCATCAGTGCAACTCTCGTAGTGGATTATCAAATGTCTGAAGGCTTTGTAGATGTGTTCGTGCTGCGTACAGACGAACCCACCACTTCTCCAAGCTTGCTCGGCAGCACGGTTTAGGTCTCCGATGCAGGTCCACTGATCTTTGTATTCCCTTGAAACAGCCCATTTGGAATGATCGTTAATGGAATAAAAGGTGGAATTCAATGGCGTCCCTATTAGGTTTATGTTGTAGACGTGGTAGTCGAGAGAGCAATTTGAGGGAAGTTTTTGGCCGGAATGCTGCCAGGATTCAGCCAACAAATCGGTCTTCAGTTCCTGAGCCACCCAGGCCACGTAGATATCTGTTGAATAACACAGGGTGTGGGAAATTAGTCTTTCGCGTTCCTTCATTTAAGAGGGGACTGAAAAGCATCACCTAGACTGGGCTCATTTAATTCCAATGCATAAAGTGGGGCAGAAGGGATTTTGCCCCCTCCCCCTATTTTGACTTTTGTTTCAGAAGTTCATTTCTACTTTTGCTCCTTCTCCTGGAAAACCTGTTACAAACAATCAACAGGAAAAAAAAAAGGAAAGGAAAAAAAATTTCAAGCCTTCTTCACAACAACAAAAAAGCAGATGATTCGAACCCCATTTTTGTTCTTTGTTGTTACTGTTGAATAGCAGGAAATAAGTTTTCTGAAAATCCCATTATTGAACACCTTAAGAAGGTGTTTGAAGGACCAGACAGCTTTTTGTTTTGTGGGGCTGAGAGAATATTATGATGGGACACCTTTCCCTGCCCTCTGTTACATTTATTTCTGAAGCTGAACTTCTTTTTTCCCCTCGAAGAAAATACTAATTGTGAAAGAATACATTAATCATTTATTACTTACTTGAGAATGTGTGATAGGTAGAGCAACAGGTTCTCTTACCATCTATGTACAAGTGTGACTTCGCAAAGTGGAGAAAGGTTTCCCCGTGAGCTGACTGGAGTTTGGAGAGGTGGCGCAAGGGGACCGAGGGCAGCCTGGACCCTGCACAGAGCTTCTGCAGATTTGGGAGATCAGCTTGGAAGATGTTAGGGATGGAACAGCTGTAGATTCCTGGATTATAACTCAGCATTTGTTGGTCTGAGAAAAACCCAAAGAAATGAACGCGTGCAGAATTAAAATGGGTTAAAGCGAAGGAATCAAGAGAGTAAAGTTCTGCCTTGGAAAGGAAACCTAAATCCTTCTTAATCTTCACAGCCTATCTCCTGGCGGAGTTCGGTGTCAAAGTATCTTATTTTGGCAACCAAGACCGTGTTTAATTGCTTTGCATTCTGACTGGCCCTGCAGCACGTAGATGGGCTGGGAGAGTATGCCCAGGTTTTTCCACTTGCACCTCATTATTCTTAGCAGAACTGTTAACCCATGGTCTCAGTCCACTGCCACTTCCATCCATGCTCATCTTCAAGCCTCTAAGCACACAGCGCTCAGACGGCATAGTAAATTCAAGCCTGTCCGTACTTACAGGAGTAGTTTCCAGTCAGTTACAGATGCCAAGCCAAATGCAAACAGAAGAGCTGCCAAAGGGTCTACTTTGGTTTTAGGGAGAACAGAGCTTGACTTTCAGCATCTGGATTGAATTAGCAGAAGAAAATGACTTTTCTGTACAGTGAGCAGCTTAACTGTAGAAGTCCTTGCCACGGATATGGTAAAGAGCAAGGGAACAAATGGGCTCATTAGATGAGTTCATGGAAGACCAGTCCATCAGGAACTTTCCAGTCTTTCCGGCTCAGGAAACCCCTGAACCACAGACTACCAGAAGCTGGGAGGACAGCGCAGGAAAAGCATTACTGCATGGCTCTCATTTTCTTGTCCTCTTTCCCTAAACACTTGCCTAGATGCGCTTCCACAAACAGGAACCTGGTTTAGATAGCTCTGGGGTGTGGCCAGCCTGGCCATTTGCACAGCTTATGTGTTTCATTAACACCATTTGAGGCTTCTAACTGAGAAGAGAGTGACAAACTGTGTGAAAAGTGTTAAGGAACATACCAGTACGATTTCTTATAACGCCTTTTGATAGTCCCTTTTCAGGATTCCAGTACCAGATATCACTGTCAGATTGTTCTGAATCTTATGGGTATAGATTTCTTTTTTTTTATTATTATTTTTAGTATCGGTATTTTATGTGGCAAAAGGTACCTGGGGAAATTCTGGGTGATATTTATTCCATACTTCATATTTCTGACGTGTCAAGGCTACTACTCCAGCTCAAGCAGTGGTTGCCTTACATTTTTAGAACTGCAGACGACTGCAGCTGAATGAGCGATTGCTGTTAAAAATTATTAAGTTTATATCTCCAAAGCATTTTGCATGCATGGACTGAGTTTACCCTTGATATGCACTTGTGACTATTGTTATCCCAATAGTCCCCATGGGGAGATGGAGACAGAGTGGAAGAGTGAATTTCCCACATTCGCACAGGAAATTGTTGGGTAAACATAACTGAAGCCAAGAACGCCGTTTCCAGGCCCCGCTTCATTTCCCAATCTGACAACAAAGGACAAGAACAAGCACTTTTTGAGGCGAAGCCTCAAGGAAAGCAGTCAGAGAGGTGTGGTGGGGCAAAGGCTTTCTTAGGGAGAAGCTTTTCATACCTATTTCTGTGAACTGGTCATATTTGAAGGTTATACAGATGGCAGTCTGTCCGTAGGATTCCCCAGTAGCTGGATACTCATAACCATCCTCAGGGGTGGGAGGGAACAGGGGCACGCTGTGAATCACCCAGAAGCCTTGTGATTTGTCCAAGAGCAGAAATCCTGTCAAAGAAAAGTTACTGCAAATGAATTAAGGGGGAAAAAGCCCTGAGATGATACATCTGTGTCCTACTTTGCATTTGCTGCTGCAGACACCACGCTTCAGTGTGTTAATGTCTACAGTAAACTGGCTCTAGAGTAGATTAATCAATTATAGGAGACAGTAATATCGTATTAAAATTGCATTAATTCTCTCCTGCATAGCCTAACTCAAACTGTCACCACTTTTCCTTCAAAAAAAATACTTTTCAAAACCTTTTCTCTTTCTCTGCTCAAATGTTATCTTCAAAAAATCTGATGATTTAGAGGCTGTGACCCTCTCCCCACTGCTCATTTTCCTTCCCTTCATATATTCACTGTGTAAGGGGAAATGGACTCTGTCAACACCGCATCTTCTTCCCCAGACCAAATTCTCCTCCACGGGGAAGCAGCAGAGAGACGGGCTATGCCTCCCCCTGCAGCAGGGTGCTCTGCTCCCGAGCTCCCGAGCCGTCCCTATTGCTGCAGCCTGGAAATACAGCCCTGCAAAGTATCTTCATCCCAGAGTCAGGCTGGGCAAACCCCATCTGCTTCCTCAAGGAAACATTTAGACCTCCACTGAAGTTTACACTTATTTGAAGTCTTGCTCTACTTTAACTGCATACTTTAGCACTTCCATGATCTTGGCAGCAGTTTCTTGCCCCAGAGAGAGAGTTTGGAGGGGTTTATGTTTAGGGTGCCTTTCCCTTCACATCTTGTACTGCTGTTGCCATTAGGTTCAGGACGATGTGGTCTGTGCTCGCCAAAAGGAGCTAGATGAGTTTCAACTCTTGAAAACAAAGGGCCCATAAGCCCTAAGAGTTCAACACAGCACAGGCATAGCAAAACCAAAACAGAAGCTGCAGCATGTATAACTATACAACAAACCACACATCATGCAAATCATTCTCCAGTTTTGCTTTAGGCAGGAATTTTAGATATGCAGATAGACAAACAGACAAGTAGATGCTATCCACAACTTTAGAAAGGAGAAAATAGTAGCTTGGGACTCTCCCCGTACCTTTGGTGTGTCCTCTTTTCCACCCATCGGAGTCTGATTCAGGGACCTCATCGTTGTATATCGCATATGCAATGCTGTTCCTCTGCAGGAAAACACACATTCTGAAACATGACATTCAGTAAAAGGAAGGCATTTAAGTGAACATCTGCTGGGAACAGAAAAAAGAACTCAGGACTTCTCTGTGTGAACATCACGAGCCTAATCCTTCTCCCAGTGCAGCTGACACAGTCTCCGCAGAAGTGACAGTAAAATAAACCTGAAGACTCAGCATTAGGGTCCCGGTTAATATAAAGTGGAAGTTCTCTCAATCATTGCAGTAGCCCTTCCTTAAGGGGTCAAATATGCTCACTAAGACAATTTACATGGGTTTATTGGGCACTCGCTTGCAAAGAAGTGCTCCCCCCCTTTTTTTTGTGCCTCTCTCTGATTTAGCAACCAGATCCGGTGAAAATGTTTGCTGAGGAAAAATAGACAAGTGTTCTTATGAAGGACAAGCATTAATACTTTTTTGCAAAATATTTGCATATGGCCACACCTTATTCCCCCTGAATAGAGAACTTCAAAGGAGCGGTGACGTGTTTCCCCTCCCAATGTATTTTGAGTTTGTAAACAGTTTATTACAATTACAGCAAGACCTGGAATCGGACAGTTGATCGGATTGCCAATATTTGACTGACTTCTGGGAATCTCTTCTACATAAAAATTAATGACACCCTACCAGTAGCCCGCAGCAGAAATGCAAAGACACACCCAGACTCCCAAGAATACTATGTAGATGGTAAAAAAATAACTATAGGCAGATCTTGCGGTATTTTATAATCGCTTCACACAAATGTAAATGAGGTGTCTGACTGCGGGGGGAAAAAACAAGGCCTAACAAGCAGCGTATCGCTGTGTCTGTAACAGTCACCACTGGTCCTGGTCTGAGTTCACAGCCAGTTCACAGCTTCAGACGTTGCTCAACATGAATTGCAGAGAAGCCGCCAAAGGGACTATGTACCAACGCTCATCTTTTTGATGGGCAATACTTTAAGTGTGTGAAAGGCTTGACTAGAAATTAGAAATTCAAGGATAATTTATAATTGTAGCCAAAACTGCAAATAATCTGCCCAGCTGTCAAGACACTCCCCTTGACGTGTTTTAGTAGATCTAGTCGGTCAGGTCCGCCCATACCTCTATGTGCTTATTTTGGCTGGTTTAATTTCATTTGCATGCAATATCAAGTAAGCGTACTAACAAAATGATAATTAAATGCCACTTGCCTTGGATTTGTACGTCTCGTATAGCTGCTTCAGTGTTTGTCCCAGAGCACCCTGTGTCATGTTGACGAGGTATTTACCGAGCTGCCACTGCGGAGCCAGGGCGTCCATGTACATGTATTCCAGCCCCAGCGTGGGAATCTCTCCTTTGGCATGTTTCGGCAACTTGTAAAGAGCAAACCTGCAACAGTGAAGAGCAATTGGGTTTTTTTACAACCATCCTGTTTGAATGTGTGAATCAGTATCTCCTTCCCAACTGAGGATTTAAGAGGAGGGTGACTCCGGGGATGCCTACGCCGGAGGGGGACCAGTGCCACCCGCGTGCGGTGTGGACGTCTCAGCCTCGGGAAGGTGACCCGGCGCAGGGACCAGCACCAGTTCAGCAGCACAGTATCTGCTGCAGACAAATTTGTTCTGCTTCTTTGCAAGCAAGGGAGGCTGATTCAGCACCAAACTCCTGTTGCTGTGGCCAGACTGCTGTTGGTACCCTGAAAGAATTTGAGGGAGCCCTGGTTTGGAGTCCCGTTTAGCCACCAAATCCCTATTGCTTCTGGTTCTGGTAGAGAACCTCAGGTCCCAAACTCAGTCTGACATTCTCATGGTCAACCCAGACACCTCCTACCAATACATTTTTATATTATATAAATACAACTTTATATGAAATAGATAAAATTATTTATTAAAATTATAAAAATGCATAATGTTATATTTATACATTAATATGTATAAAAATACCACAAAATAAGTATAAAGCCATGTGATAATGTTGTTCCAATCCTACTTTTCATAGCAGACTCACACTCTGCTGAACTGTTGCAGACTGCAAACCATTAGCCAGAAACACAAATCTTTTCAAAATTGTAGAGTACTCAGTATTGTCAGTAAATGGCTCCGTTCATATTAATGTCCCTGATGAAGTAAACAGGTTTTCCCAGTGCACAAGTCCATGGGATTAATTGCAATATAATTAATTGAGCCACTTTCTTTGAGTGCTGTACTTGAGTAATTTGTTATTTATGTCAATAGTAAGAACTGAGTGGCATTATTTTCAATCCTATACTATTTACCAAAAACGCAGCCTGACTGTGCTTAACGCTTCAAGTATATCAGGAGGAGCGAGCCTTGCCCAGTTGATTTACAGTCTCAAACTGGTCAAAAAAAGGCATCCCCGAAAGCAAGTAAGAAGTGGTAGGAAAGCACTTTGCCAGAGGAACACTTAATCCGTGGGAAACGTACATGTACAGGCAGAAGAGAAACACACACCACTGGTGATCCTGGTAGTCCACCTGCGTTGCCACTGACTGAGTGATGTTCCTTAAATATCTCAGGGGAAATTGTTGCTGATGACAGATCACAGAGAAGAGAAGGAAGTGATTCATACAGCAAGGCTGGGGAGAGCTGTCCGTGCACGAGGAGTCACAACAATCCCTTTATTTGAAATGAAGATTTGGAAAGGAGAGGACTAGCAGTAGTTACAGTAGTACAAGCTGATGAAGAAATTAGCGTACGAAGCCTTTCCAAACTGCTTTGAAATGTATCGGAAGATTTATGGTCTCGGGGTGTTCACAGCCTTGCACCTGACAACTGGGTGTTAGCAGGTACGCTTACGGAAATGCTAGTAGTTGAGCTATCAGTAAATTGCCTGGCAGTTCCCAGTGGATACATGTTTTGGCCCTTTCCAGAAAGCCAGCTGAGTTTATTAGCAATTAAAGTTGTATAAAAGTCTTCACTGCTATTTGTGCACAGGAAGTTTCTCAAGAGCTTAGGCATTTGTGGGAGCAGACTGAAAGTTATTTTCCTGAGAACCAAGAAAAAGCAAATCGGCTTATATCCGATTAGCGTTATCACCTTGTTTGCTTGTGACTGAACGCAAACTTACTACAAATAATCACATCTTTACTTCTTCCCCCCCTCCCCGCCCCCCCAAAAAAACCCAAACAATGTCCATCCGTGGCTTCAGTCCTTGGCTCAACACTTCTCAGAAAGCAGAGTTTGGGCTTTTACTTGCATGAAAAGCTTCCCACAGAATACAGTGAGTTTGGATGAATAAAGGAAAGACTTTCTACCCTCCTTAGAGAGCCGATTCTACGGCCATTTGCTCTGGTAGCCCCCGCACGAGGTGCAGCAGAGATGACGGGACGAGCTCCCGAGTGGAATGAAAACACGGGGGGGACTTTTGCCAGCCCAGGCACTGCGTGTGGGTAGGAACTGCAGGCACAGCTGGGGAGCGCAGATGGCATCAGGTCAGATAAGGCAAGTGGTTCCTCCGGTTTAGTGGCAAATGAAAGGGTGCGTGAATACTAATAACGAGTAATTATGGAATATTGCAGGATGAAACCACTGAATAGTAGGAACTCGCATAAAGCTCTTGCTAACTGAATATAAAACCCGCAGTGCTGTTTGTTTGAAAGGGCATCGACATCTTTTGGTTAAGAGGAAGCTTTTCTCAGCAGTTTCAGTTCTGCTTCTCCTATCAGCTTCACAGCAACCAAATCCAGAATCAGGCAAAAGCTGAATATTTCTTGTCAATAAACTAAGATGACCCCTGCAGATAGGCAAGTTTCTTTTTCATTTGATCATGGCACATTGGAAAGAAAATCCCTCAGGTCCTCCCTGCTAAAATTGCAGAAGAGAACATAGCTTTTTACCTGTGCAGACCCCCCTGCTCCCATCTGGAACGGGTCCCACGTCGCTGGTGTTCACACGCATGGCAGCACAGGTGAATTACTCCTAGTCACAGCTTTGAAAGAATTTCTCAGAGAATTTGGATACAAAAATTGTGTTCACTTAAGAAATAGATGGTAAATGGGTTTTTGTTTTGGTTTGTTTGTTTGTTTGGGTTTTGGTCTGTTTTTTTTTTTTACCTTTAGCACACACAGACTCATTCTGCAAGGAATAATTGCAGTTTGCGGAGAAATGAAATTTGTTACACCTTTAAGTTGGGGAGCTGCACCAATTAAGAATCTGGTTCCTGAAAAACTCACATTGTCCAGAAGAGCCTTGGCAAGGGTGACAAGTCACAGGGATGGACCGGACCCTCATATGTTTGATGCTGTGCCAATAGAGAGCAAAGCCGGCTTTGTGCCCCTGCTTGAGTAGCCTGCCTGCGGTGTGAGGAGCCCCTGCCTTCCCTGCAGTTAGCTCTGTGTGCAAGGGAAGGGACGTGCAAGAATAGCACCTACTTCTTTATCACTTGTATCCAAACTAATCATCGTTCCGTGAGAAAGCCACTTTTCTTTTGAAATCGGTTGATACTTATCTCTGAGAGGCTTCCGTGCTCTTTTTTAAGAGCCCTCATTTCACTTTTTAAACCTGGGTTGGATATTATGTCATTATACTTTGCGCTTTTCATCTTCAAAGCGCATTAATCCAATTAATCATTTAATACCCAAACTCGGGCTCACTGCTGGCAGTGGGATGGTACCAGCTCTAATGCGCCGGCAGCTCCGGCGGCAGGGAATGACCTCTGCTCCTCAGTCACAAGGCGCAGATGGTGCTTTCCCACACTGCCGCCCCCGCCCTGCGCCTCTCCCGCATCCCTCTCCCGCATCCCTCCCCGGGGCAGCTCGGCCTCCGCTCCCCCTCGGCGACGGCAGCAAGAGGACAAGTCCCACCACGCTGCTGTTCGGGTACGAGCGACGAGGCTAAGGGCGAGATACGGATGTTTTCTCTGCTCGGCACAGTTCCCTCAGCCAGATGAGCCGCGTGCTGGAGCCCTGGCCCGGGCCGGGCACCCCTGGGGCTGCCGCTGGCGAGCGCAGCCTTGGCACCCGAACACAGGTTATGCTCCCTTTGATGATGAGACACGAACGCTGTGTAAACCGGTGATTATTTTGCAGTTAGTCATAATGCAGTAGGGTGGTTGGTTCAGTGAAATGAAATCACATTTCAATAACTTATCCTAGGCTTTCCAAATGCAAAATCCAGCTACTACTCACAGGCAAACAGGATTAAAACAGCGATCGCTATGCATTACTTCTCAGTGATCTGCCTACTTCACGCGGTTTAATCTCAGGTGCTATTTCCTCACCCAGCGTTTCTCCCCTGCGCGGTATTTACTTACCAATCGACTGTCTCTCCGTCTTCGTTCCTGCAGGAGATCTCAGCTGCCCACAGGGGCACGGAGGAGAGAAGCAATAGCAAAGCAGGGTGACCCCATGCAGATCCCGCAGGCATTTTGGTTTCTCGGCTGCACAGGGCGAGCGCTGAGTAGGCTCTAAAAGGAGAAGTTGTGTTGCAGTAGCTGTCAGCTCCTGCTGTACGATGCAGTAAGCACACCCTGGGCGGCTGCCCGGGACGGCAGAGCCAGCCCGGGAAGTTGGGCTCCCGCTGCAGGGACAGCTGTCGGCGGCGGGGCCAGGGCTGCCGGGAGCCGCTGCTCAGGATTTCTTTGGGCAACAAAAAGGCAAAACGACAGTTGTCAGGTTATGTTTTTGAGAAAACTTACCTTCGTATTTCAGGAGGTAGCATTTTGGCTAGTTAAAATATTCACGGTATTCTGCTTTAAAAAAAAAACAAACCAAAAACCTGCAGATACTGAAACCCTTTTTGTTTTCTTTTTAGTGCTGCATGACTGACATATGAATTTTTTACAACTATCTGAAAAAAGCTCGGTGTTCAGACAAGCAAAACAAAATCATTTCCATCTCACTACTTCTCCATCCAGCCCTTGTAGCGAGCACAGCCTTTGCACCGTTCCTGCAAAGAGGGTTTCTGGTGAAGCGCTGAGCCCTGCCCGGTTCTGGCTCTGGCGGTGGGGGCCTTCATTTGTCAGTGGGGATTGAGCCCGCAGCGACTGACAGTCAGAGAAAATGCTCTGATCTCTGAGCCACAGTAATTTACTTACAATTAGTTGGTTTTTTTTTTTAATTATCTTTTAAGTGCATTAGCATTTCTCTTAGGAAGAAACATGTCTGAATCGAGCAATTTTACATCTGATAATCTTTTAGCAACTCACACATAAAAAGCTTCAATTTATATTTTGGTGTGTAAAATATTCTTTCTCCTTCCTCATTATGCTTACATTAGAAGGTGCTGATTTACATTAAAAGATGTTGATACCAAGTATGGGATTATTTCAGCCTCAGGGAAAGTCTAGTGCAACAAGCTCTGGATGTTTTAGCATAACAGAAATCCTCACAACCTTCACGTTATTTTGTCTCCTTTCTAGTATAGCCTCTCCAACGCTGTAATAGATGTGTAAATCGGGTGTGTTTGACAGAAGCAGGATAACACTGAATAGGGCTTAGCGCAAACAAAGCCAATGATCCCAGAAAGCCAGGATTTTGGAGGTGTGGATCAAGACCTGCTCAGACTCACTCCTGATCCCTTTTGTGGGAGATCATACCTGTCACACAGTTCTGAGGAAATGCTTTCGACCAGCCCAGCTCGGTCTGTCTTTTCTTCTTGCTCTCGGGAATTGCAACATGCATAGAGGGGGTAATAAAACACACAACATGCCAAGAACGTGACAGCCGCTTCCATTTTCTGTTTGGGACTTCTGCCTGCTTACAAAGCAACCTTCCCACCCCTCACGGAAGAATTGCTTCGATACCCACCGCTTCCACTCGGCCTCGGAGCAGCAGGTCCCCGCGCCCCTGCGTGCCTGACGGGGGGCAGCCCTGGGGACACAGAGCACTCACTGGGCTCTGCCTGCTAACGGGGGGCTCCGATAACTAATCCTCTGCTAAAGGATGCTGACCGCACTTTGCATGAAAACGGAGAGGGCTCAGCGCATCGCACATGTGGAGCCTGGCAGTGGTTGTGGGAGCTGGGAGCCAGAGGAATAGGAGGCAGTGAAAGTCTGTTCTTGGTGCCAGGGAAAATCGGGAGCTGTATCTAGAGAGGCGCCGCCCAGCCTGGCAGAGCCGGCGC
Organism: Aptenodytes forsteri; assembly: GCF_000699145.1. NCBI lineage: Eukaryota > Metazoa > Chordata > Aves > Sphenisciformes > Spheniscidae > Aptenodytes > Aptenodytes forsteri. The sequence goes on from NW_008794085.1 coordinate 2,606,662, forward strand.
TGGTGGAGTGGCTGCGGAGGGCGCGGGTGTGAATGCTGCCTGCCCTCTGCACGGCTGTACCTGCGGTGACTGAATGCACTGGGACACTCTGGCTTCAGAAAGAGATGGTGGAGGGAGGACTCAGTGAAGGTCCATATAGTCAGGAGTAATCCAAAGATGATGAACAAGAGAGACTAGTTCGCTGTTACTCACGTTAAATGATCTGCCCCCCATAAAATGTTAAAATTCTATCACAGCTGCTACTAATGCAGTAATATCTTCCTAAAGCATTTTTTCTTCCCATCAGGACTTTGCAATTTATAATGGAAATATTTTCATCACAGGTAACCACAGAAATAAAGACCATAAACATCGGTTATGTTTCATTGACTGAGCATAACCCAGGCTTCCACTGAGTTCCCTTACAACTGTCACGTATTTTCTCTGCAGATCAAGGATGTAGAAGTCCTCAACTGCGAATATGGCAGGAACACAATTAAGTTCCTTCGCCTTCATAGAGAAGGGAAGAAGCACTTTGTTAAAGAAGTGGAAGTGTGCACGCATCTCCGGCTGACTTCTGCTCAAGAGTACCTGGACGGAAACAACTCTCTTGTGATACCTACTGACACCATAAACAATATTGTCCTTGTGTTGGCCAAAAAAAATGGGGTATTTTTTATTTTTTAACTAGCCTTGCTGTTTCTTATGACTTTGTTTGGAAGTGTTTGTTATACTAACTTTTTATTTTCAAAATGCATCAAAAGAATCTCTCCCCCCATGAGCATGTCAGATCGGCACTAAAGTCACCTTCAGTGATTTGGGAGAGAATTTTTCCTCCTCCAGTGCTTATCCTGCAAACTCCTCTTCAGTTTTCCAAAGCCTTTTTTTCTCACAGAGCTAGCAGTATTTTTTGTAGATTTGTCATATAAGATCCATCTTTTTTTTTTTAATTTAATAGCACAAAATACTGCATTATTCCTATATAGCACTTTTAAACTGAAGGTGTCAAAGTGTGTGAGACTTCTCTTAATTCTGTTGACTTACCTCCCTCAATTGCGTCTATCGTAATGGCAATCTGGAGCGCAAATTCTCTATCATCTCAGTAATGAAATCCCATCTTTAGCCTGTAAAGTTTAATCAGAATATTGCTATGATTATTTCAGCATTATATCCTCAAAGCGTAAGGCTTCTGTAGCAGTTTCTCTCAGTCCAGGGACTGCAGCTCGCTATACCACAGAACGGGAGATTTTTGATGTGACTCTGTAGCTGCTATTTGCAGCGTGTGCTACAGGCGGATCAAATGACTAGGCACAGTGCGCAAAGCCAGAATTGAGAGAAATCTGTATTTTTAACAACATTGATCCTTCCCAAACATTCACAACAATCAGAACAATCTACTTCTGTACACGAGGTAATTGCTTCTTTCTAATAATACCGTTTGCTGTCTTAGATCTCAACTTTAGAACAATTCGCTATAGATATCTGCAACCACTTCATGACAACATTTTGCCAAGTGGCGTACGTCAAAACCTATATTCAAGAAGTACCATGGCAACGTCTACATGAGGTATCTAAAATACTAATGCATTCAGTTTGTTTATGCTGGAGCCATTTGTCACACTCTTGGTTCATGTTTTCACGTTAAGATGTTATTTACTGCACTTGTACTTACATGTCTGCTCTAAATTGCAGAATGGCGTTCCCCACATCCACTCGTTTATATACGTTCCTGATGGGATCCGCTTTTGTGAAGCTGAGCAGTGCCGAAATGGTGAGAAAAGAATTTGCAACTTCCCCTACTTCTCTGTAAATATTTCTGCCGATGAGAGATGAAGATGGCTTTAGAGATAGCGAAAGGTGTTACAGGCCTTACAGCATAGCCAAACCTCTCCAGAGGTCTAAAACAAAGAATATTTTTATAGTCTAATTTTGCACTCCTTCATCTGAGACATGGCTGAAAAGCTAATGTAGCTCACATTTGTATGTATATCCTAAACATATACTAGTTCCAACAGCACATACAACAGAACTGCTATGTATTGTCACAGGATTTAATAGCCTTCTGAGAATGGTCTGCTCACTTTTTTACATTATACTATATTCTGCAGTCTCACTATTATCATTACCCTATAGAGAATATATCATGAAACCACACTGCTGTTGGCCAATTGCCTAGTTTGCAGTTATTTTCAAAACCCTGTCAGCATGCCTTGGTTTTATTTCTAAGAAAGATGCAATTTCATCGCTGCAAGTCAGGCTGGCTTGAACATTGTGAGCACTCGGGTCTACGTGCAAACAATTTTTCACATGAAAATACTTCAGAGTGTGCTTACTACTTTTGCATGCCATGTGTAAACAAAGCACCGTTTGGCTTCACTAAGAGTTTTGTGATACTTAAAAGACATAGGCTTTCAAGCTCAACTGTCTGTCCATAAATTGGCATTCCAAAGGGAATGTAAAAATTATCTCTTGCTATGACTCACAAGAGCGCGAGTTCAATCTCACTGTGTTGGTGTTTCATTTAACCCGTCTCTCAGACTACTGGGAACTGAGCTGAGACCACTACATTATTTCACACAGCGGCTTTAGAGGTTTTAGGCATTAGTTCGGTATCTATCTATTACTTTCCTAATGTAGCCTGGAACTATTTCCCGTTCTGCCCCCTCTCCCTATTTTCCTAACGTGTCAGTGTTAGGACCGGTGGCAAGACCAGTTTCGCTTGCACACAGGACACAAGTTCTGAAAGGCTCATTTGAGCACTGTCCCTGTGTTCCTGCTGAGAGCAAAGAGAGAGCCCATACAAGTCTCCAGTGCCTCTTGGCCTAATCTTTTTTAATGTTCCTAGTCATGTTAACTACTGCTGTATTTTTGGCAGCCTCAATAGTATTGAGGTTTCTGGAAAATGTTAAGAAAGAAACCTGAATTAAAAAAAATTGAAGAAAGAGGGTTTCTGCTTTCTTGAAAAGCTGCTGCTCTTAATGTACAGATTGAATTACATTTTTCATCACCTTGAAAATTCAGCATGAAATTCTGCAATTTCAGGTTCTACACAAACAAAAAGCCTTTAAGGCTTACTGAAGAAACTGCCTTTCCTTCTTAGCCTTCCCTTCATGTAGCCCGTTAGCTGTTTCTTTAGGATTCCCTGCCTAGGTGAACAATAACCAAAGAGAAGATTTTCAAATCCCTTTTATTTTTCTTATAAGAGAACCTTCTCTATCTTTAGCATCCTCCTATGCACCTATCAGCCAGACACATAAATTTATTTCTCAGTTATTCCTATCTTTCAACACTTTTCTCATCATTAAAAGAAACCTAGCGAGGCTTAATAGAATTATAGGATTATCTTTTGCCATTGTATCAGCTGATAAAAGGCTCAGAGTTTTTTGGAAACTGAAAACATCACAAGTAACTTAGCAGAGTCAACATCTGACAACTGAAGACAGCACAAGCACAAAACATGCTGAAAGCACAGCACGGGCTGTTCACCTCGAGAACTTTGCCTAGGCGTTGCACTCTTCAGTGCGAGTTTCAGGTCGATTGCTATGCAGCCAGCCAATCAGCCAGCCGTTCAGTAAATCATTCATTGCAAGGAGCTCTTTCAAACAAGGCTGTGTATTTGAATATGAGATAAATATACCTCCAGGTTCACTGACAGTATCTGCATTACATTAATACCTGTGTATTACAATCTTATACCCAAGCAATGAATTCATCAAGATCTGAACAAACCCCGGAATATCATGTCCAAGGACAGTCTCTTCTTTAGATTTTTTTTAAAGCTTTAGTAAATAACAGGGGGATGTAGCCAAAATTATAGATACACCTCTTTGGACTCTTTCAAAAACAATAATGAATGTAAACAAGAGAAGAAATAGATAAAATGTCGTTTTGATAATTTCCAGTGACAGAGCAGTTTAAAAAAAACCAAACCTCTAAACAATCATGTCCTTTAGAAATATCCATCACAGTGGAATTATTTCCAGTACAAATTCCTGCTAAGACACAGTTTAAAGACAGTCTGTCAGTCTTCCCAGTCAGAGGCAGGATTACTATGCGCCAGACGTATTCAAGGATTAATTTTGAACTCCCTAGTGTGAGCACCAAGAGCAGCACAGAAACTGCGGCATGGGCTTCAGCCAGTGACTGTCTGTACAGGCTCTGGATAAGCCTGCGTGCCATGAAGTTTCTCTTTTCTGAATCAGCTTTTTCAGTAGCTCTGGTCAGTGAAATTTTCAGTTACCAGTTTAGTGTGCTCTAAATGCCTGACTGCTTGAAATTGTTTAGCTGCCATCCAAAAGGTTTGTCAGAAGAATAAGTTCAGGACACAACTGTTTGGTCTCTAGAGGATGATAATCCACCCATGCAGCAGTGATCTACAACAGCACATTTTATAAATAGTGGCTAAGAGCAAAAACACTGTCAGTTTGAACCTGTGGGTGGCATCTGTATCAGCGCCAGCTCCTGCTAATTAGCTGAACTGCAAGGATTTGCATTGGCTCCTCGCCCTCTCGTTCTTATGCATGCAAAGCTCACAACAGGCTGGGTATGTAAAGCGAGTTTCTGACTGAGGCTCCAAGTCTTTGTACAGAGTTTCTACACTCGTCTACATTGTTAGAAAAGGCTTACCTCACCTCTCCTGCCCTCCGCAGCCCTAGCAGCCTCTTTCATTTCCCTTAAGAGCAATTAGTAGTCCCTGAACTGACATCAGTCAGAGCCAACCTGCTGCACGTCCCAGCTCCAAAGAGCTGAGATAAAGGGTGTCCTTAACCTCTCTTTGACTGCAGGTCACTTGATGGGATTCTCTGCTTTCTAGATTGAGATCTGATTTCAGTAGTTTCTGTCTTGTTTCTTACCTTTCTGCTAACATCAGTGTACAGAAAATTTTTAAAAGTAGCTAGGCTTGCAACAGAAGCACATGATGAGTCCTGGAGAAACCGCTTCACGGCTCTGGAGCTGTCACTGCCAGTGTGCTCCAGAGATTTCTTTCTCTGCCTGAAAAGGAGCTCATATTGTCTCGTATTTTTGGATCACAGGTCCTCTGGTTCTTTTTGCTGGAATTAAAGATCTGAAACTTATGAAGACAACACAGTCTGGATTTGAAGGCTTCTATAAGAATGAACACACCACGCTTCCTGAAAGGAACGACAGGATTTTATGTGGAGAGCTCTTCTGCAAATGGTCATACGGCGAATGCAGAAATTTTGACTTTGATTGCATATGGTATACGTCAAATCAAATAATATTTATTACCTAATCTATGATCCCAAAGTCCCTCTATACAATACAGCAGGTGTAAGAGCCAGATCCGCAGTTGCTGTGCACCAGCCACTCTCAGATCTCAGAGGCGGCGCTAAGCCCCTGGTACCAGGGGCGAGAGGCACGCCTTGGGGGGTACTCCTCTCTCTGATGGTGCATCAATGGACAGTATTTAAATGGACAGTTCCACACTGTTCAGTGTTCAGTACAGAACACTTTAGGAGAACAAGCTAACAACTAATTTGTTAAATACTTTTAGCAAAACACCTATTTGTGAATTATAGAGCTGGGGGGGCTGGAATTTGGAGGTGACAGGACAAAGAAATTGTTCTTCCATGAAATCCCATGTGCTATGTATTTGTCAGAAAAGACAGAAAATTAAAAAAAAAAAAACAAACCACAGTAAAACATTATGGATCTAGATGGAGACAGCTGATACAAGGTTTTGTAAGAATCTGTGTTACCTCTAGGAACAAAATCCGTGAATGTATCCTTGAAGGCTTTTCTGGGCCACCCGACTGTGGGGAATATTCACCCTCTTACCAGAAGACTGTCAACCGTATCCAGATGCTCATCCTTTCCAAAGTGTCACAGGTATCTTCTTTCCTCCTGTCAATGTTTTACTTAAACAATAATAAATGTTAATCGGACCACTGAGAAGACCCAAATGAGCCTATCATTTCCTCTGACAGTTCTAAGTAAGACTGGAAACTGTTTGGTGGTACAGCTAGACGGTCTGAAAAAAATATGAACACACTGAGAAGTTCATATGCTGCTCCCCGGCTGTGAACATAATGGGGGAGAATATCACTCAGTGCTTGACAAGACGTGAGTGAAAGTGAAATGGGTGCTACAACATTGTCTACAGGTTCAATAGATTGCATTTTATCAACTGTACATGTGGGGGGGTGGGGGACTTGCATTGCTTTTCTTTACAGTGAGTGAAAAGATTGCCAGGCTGTTGGCTGAGAAGGTGCCCTAATTCATTGTCTCATCCGTTTTCATCATTTCAGGTACAGGTCATAGAAGTCATCTTGAACAACGTTTTTTATAATGTCGTCGACATGAAGAATCTAGGCTTGACCAATGACAAAGAAGTAAGTAAATGCTCCAAACACAACTCGCCTGAACTCTTTAGAAATACTTGGCCTTAAAGCATAGCAGCAGTTCTGCACAGAACAGAGTTAAAGGGAGCAAACTTTCCCCCCCGGCTCCACCTTACCTCTAAAAGAGATTTACACTGATTACAGAAGAAGGATAATTGCCTTATTGTGTTGTTGATAAAAGCTAAAGCAGCACAGTGGAATGCTTTGGAGATCAAAGGGATCTGTAACGGAGACTACCTCTGCAAAATCATTCCTGTTTTCTCCACTGAATTTGACTTTTAGTGATAACGTCAACCTGTGCAGTTTTAACCAAGCAGAACGTGTCACGGCTTCCTTTCACATAGCCAGGTAGTGTGAAAAGCTAGCCCACTATGGCTCTTCTTTCTGCTCCATTGGCAGCACCACTGAGGCCAGGGAGCATCCCTGGTGCAGTGGGGTTACAAGTAGGTCAGCTACTAGGGCCATAGGCTAACCCTAGGTGACAGAAGACCAGCACTCTAAGGGAGCAGTGAAGGGATGTTTCTGTAGCCATTAGGAGCCAAAACAGATTGGTCCAACAGTGGACAAGGTATAAGCCTGGGGTCAGGCAGAGGGTGAGCGATGTAGGGGATGAGATATATTTGCTCCTCCCTCCACAGCTGCTCTAGCTGACAGCCAGGTCCAGCTGCAAGTCTGTTACGTTATCCTCACGTGACAGAGAGAAGCTGGGTTATTCCATTTTGCATCAATGGTCTATAGTCTGTTTATGCTCCAGCCTCCCTCCCTAAGTCTTGTGATTCTGCTGCCACCCAATCCTACGCTTGCCCTCCTTCAGGTGGACATTATAGATCCACTTTCACTTGAGATAACACCGAAATCTAGCATTGATATTCATAAGGGAAGGGAAGGGCCTGGGCATGATTTTGAGAGGAGGTGAATAACTGCAGTTTCTGCTGTGACGGTGCTGGTACGTCCCTGTCTCAGAAATGACCTCTGTGTTTGTGCTCATCCCCCTCAGGTTCTGGTTCCAGTGGAGGCTCCCTATGGCTCCTGCACTTGCACGCTTGGCAGGAAGAAGTTCTTAGAAGCACAAGGGCACATGCTAAAAGATGAGAGGCAAAGTCAGTTCGGACTGGCAGCTGCCCAGGGAAAATAAACCTCTTGGCTACGCTCACATCTCCCTGATAAACTTAACAGTATGGCTTTCCTATCAACGTATACTCCTTATTGGCCTCTTCCACTGCTGACTACTTTTCCCTCTATGAACTCCTGGGGTTGGGATTTCTGAAGGACCCTCAGGAATTCAGAAATCAAAGTCTGACCCTGAATCTCAGTGTGATTTGCAGATTAAAATCCCCTACGCTATTTTGAAAATCCCAGCTGGAAACATTATAGTCAATTAATTTTTAAAGTAGCTATTCCCAGACCTCTTAATGAAAAAATTAATTCGATAATGTCTGTAACATGCTTTTGACGTGCAAAACCAGCAACTCTGTATATTCTATTTATTAATGTTCCTTTAGTAAAATGCATATACAGGCACGAGACCAGATTTTTCATTGACGTAACCTGTCATGACCTCTGATCTACAGAGCTGAGGTTCTGACCCAGTAATTGAATAGGGAATCAGTCAGACACCGATTTCTTTGTGAAGGAAATGAAAAAAAAAAAAAAAAGTATCTATTATATCTCCTTTGTAGTGTGAATAGTTAGAGCTGTTGACTAATTTCTCTGCATGTATTCTGACTGCATGGCTGCTGCTGCTACTCGTCAGGCTATACAGTTACTATATAATTACTTTTATATTAATCACTGAGGTGTTTGAGGTTTTGGGCTATCTCTGTAAGATTAATTAAATAGTTTTCTTTAGTCTAATAATCTCATCATGACTTCTAAGCAGGCAAGAGTCAACTTAAGTAACCCTATTACTTTCGGGAGGGGCAGGGAGAAAGCTAGACAGACAAACAATGCGTATCTTACTTTAGTCACCTCAGGTGAGAGCTTTGAACACAGAGATAAAACTATACAGCCAACAATTCTCATCTGGCATACTGCGGCTACCGCATTTGCAGCGGAAGTCCTGCCCAACTTCTGACAACTTCTAACCACCGCTCTCATTTTCTCCGGGCGTCATTTTCACAGACTCCATGTGACAGAGCGCAAATCCAATGGGCAGTGCCCAGAGGTACTTCTGAAAACTGCAATTCGGTTGCCTTTGCGCCTTCCCAATTTAGGCAGACCCGCAGCATTCCTCTGGGTACAATCATTAAATTCATAGGCACCGGAAACGAGGAACATGTCCTGCGCCGTGTGACATTTTGAGGTGCTTTGCAGGATAGGAACTTGCCTTGGTGAGCAGGACATAACAGATGCAAAGGGAAGACACTGTTCACAAGCCTGAAAACCAACAGGACAAATGATACCACAGAGTCAATCTGTCCCAGATATGCTGTTCTCTGGTCACTAGCCAATTCTGAAAGTTTTATTTACAACACACTTAGCTTTTGCTGGGGACATTCTTTCTTACCTTGTTGGACTGTGTTGTATTGTACTTGTGGGCTTACGTCTTGCTATTTCTGCTATTTTTAGGAGCTTGTAATTTATTAATGTATCTTTTAAGGGCAAATAAAGAGCAACATCAAAAAGCAAACTAGTATTTGACTGTTTACTAAATAAGAAATGAAACCATTTACGGCTTACATATAAATGCAAACACTGTAAGTAAAAGAAATAAGTTTTAGTGCAGCCAATTTTACCTCAAAAAGCGACCGGTCTTGTTCCAAATGACAGTTCACTACCAATTGTTAAAAATAGATGAAAAAGGATCTGGCTGAACATTTCAATACTTACCTCTTTCTAAACAAGGCAGATCTTCACAACCCAATTCCTTTCTACCTTATGAGAAACGCATTGCATTAGGCGGAAGGTTTCCTATTGTCACTACCTGCGTTTCATTTGTGGGCGGGCTTGTGAGGTAGTAGTGGACTAACCTTCATGGCAGAATGAGGACACAAAGCAGCAACCAGTTGTTTGTTTAGACTCTTCTGTGGCAACAAGCACACACGTACGCTCATGCAATGTCGTTTCTACAAACCTCCACAGACATGCAGACATGCAGGAAGTCTTTAAAGGCATCTCAGCACAGCTCCATCCAGCACTGCAAACCTGAGTCACTTACGTGGGCAGACTGCTTCTAAAGAAAGTACTTAGGCAATCAGAAGAAGCCCAAATTTTCCATATGGCAGTTAGATTCAGATAACAATGGCATAAATCATTCTTGAAAATGGGACTTAGCCAGACTTACTTGGGCCTGAAACCTGACCAAATTCCCATTGGCTTCATTAGATTCAGTCTCCGCAACGGACTTGCATTATTTTAATTGAGACAGATTTTTTTTTTCCCAGTTCCTGTCCTGAGGAGCTATTCAAGTTGCTTACTGTGTTTTACTCAGAGGCAGCTGTGATGCTTTGCTGATGAAATCACATTTGACGAAAATGAGCAGCAGCTAGCAGATCATAAAATGGCATTTCAAATACATCTTCTTGCTGATGACATGGACGTTGCTGGTCCTGGGCTATATGCCAGTAGTTTATAGGACCTGGAGCCTCCTACCAAGAAACAGCGTATTTCGAGTGCACAAACATCTTACTATCATTTTAGTGTCCGATTCTTTCACATCCTGTTTCTGTTCAATTGTGACAGCTGCCCAGGACAGTCCAACCGCAATCCTCCTCAGCTGCTGATCACGCTCCCTGCGCAACCAACGTCACGTAGATCAAATGCACTAGCTAAACTCATTAGCCAGTAGCTAAAACAGAGGTGAAATGTCACCTTCAGGGTCAGTACAAGTGATCCATCTTCACTGGCTCTATTATTCTATATATATTCAGGCTACCTGCTTTCCAACACACATTTAAACACGTCAGTTTTTATTAACTGTTACAGCTGCATTTTTTCTTCTTTAAAGTTGTCTTTTTCTTTTTTTTTTTAATCTCGCTTTTATCAGGAGTACAGAACCCTGATTCTAAGTTGAACAGAGCTGACAAAGTGACAAAAAAACCCCTTTCTGGCTAGAAATCTCAATATAAATACTTTTGAAGTTAGAATCCCGCTATTTGTGTACATACAACAGCCAATCATCTTCCTGGGAAGCGCACAGCTGTATCTAGAAAGGAAACCTATTAAATGTCTCCAGTTATAGAACCAAAAATGTCAGCTCACATCTCAGCTGTAAGTAGGATATAAACGGTTTTGTGATTCTGAGATTGAACCTTACCATTCATAGCAGGCTGAGAAAGAAAAGACACATATACCTGAGTGTATGCACACACACCTAGTCCCATATGTATATGTACACATATATATAAAAAATATATGTATAAATGGCACGTACTAGATCAGCTGGTGTATGACTGATCGATTGCAATCAAACAAGAAACAACATGAGCTGGGGTTAGTTGTTACATAGTTTTATTACAGACTTGCAAACTCTCAGCTGCACTGAGTTGAAGCCTGCCATGTCCCCTTCAAGATCCAGCCCAAACTACACACTAGGACAGCAGTTCACCTCTGCCAGGCTCACAAAAAACAAGCGGTGGAGAGAACCAGGAAAGGAGCACACACCCCATTGCTGCCTGCCAGAGAGAGCTGGAGGTGTACTTCACAGACCTGGCGGGCAGAAGCAAAGGTAATCATTCAGTCCTGTTAGCTGACCATAGCAGGTCAGGTATTGCTGCAAGTAAATGCTTGCCCGTGGGGACAGGCATTTGTAGCCCAGGTCCTGATGAATGGAGGTGCACAGGGGGGCCAGCCTGGAATGGGAACATAAGGTAACAGAGGCAAGAGATACTAGAAGATAAGCAGGAAAAATGGGGGGGGGAGGGGGAGGGAAGAGGAGGGAGAAATACAGTAAAGGTAAAAAATACCAGACAAATCAAAGAAGGGAGAGAACAGAAAATAAAAAAATCGGTGAGGACAAGTCTCTCTCCTATCTGGCTACTTCAGAGCTGAAAACACAAACCCAAAAAAACAATATTGGAGGGACTCAAAACTAGAAAAAGAAGGGGGTAGAGAAACCTTTGGTGCAGAGGGAAACATAACAGCAGAAACCAGAGTGCCTGAGTACTGAGGGGGGCTTCTGCCACCTCTCAAGAGTGGCATTAGGCATGAATTCCCACATTAACATCTACATCTGACTGGAAAAGACAAGAGCTCAAGTTTTAATGGCCCTGTACTCCTACAACGTTTCCAAATCTTCTAGATTACACATATTTCCACATAGAGAAGCCTAGGCAAACTGGCACGTGTAGAAGAGGAGTATCCTTGTGAAACAGGGTTGCTACACCCAGGCACACACCCGCTTCCACACTTCCTATGGTTTGGCTACCAGCTGGGAAACAAACTCAGCTACAAGTTCCTTATTCTTTACTTCCTTCCTCCTGCTGCAACCCACCAGTACAAGACAAAGCAATGTTACTCTTGAATCAGAGATCGGTGCAAATGATGAGCCTTCCCTCCCTTTTTGGGTACGATTTAGCTGCTACAAAGTCAGGGGCATCCTCAACATAGCAAGTACTGCAGAGTGTTTATAGAGGGGCAGCTGGATTATAGCAATCATCTGAAAAGGGGAAGAGAACATCTTGAGATGAGTGCAAGCCTTCCAGTGCCAAGACATTTGTTGTTGTCTTATCAGCAGACCAGCTGATGATACAGCAGTTGTAGCTGCAGACTGTTCCTTTAACAAAGATGCTCTCGAGTGCAGCAGATAAATACAACAGTGGTCTCCAGTACTCACCAGCAGCCTTCAGTAGCAATGAAACTCTCACGTGGAGACCAAGGGCCACTTACAGTCTTCATGGTACTCCCCTTGGGCTCTCCAGGTGTTCGAGGTTACAGTTGCATTCCCCAAATTTACAGCATCTACCAGTTAATGTTATTCTGGGAGTAAGTTGAATACACATCTGGGATCCAAAGGAACATCACAAGAAAACTATTTAACAAACAATTCCCTAATTATAGGGGCTAAGGAAAAAAAAAATGTAATAACCTTGTTACATTATCATATTAAAAAGAACACAGCCTTTCCCAACAGGAATGAAAGCTACTTATTAAATCAGCCTGCCCATTATTCCAATGGCGACTGCCCTTGCAGGCTGCCAGTGGGCTAATGACAGCCACTGCCCTCTGCACCTCTCCTGGGGGAAGCTGCTGTCAAAACTGAGCAATGCAGAGGTGACGGTGTATGGAGACCTTTGGTGCGATGGAACGGGACATGGATGGGCTCTCCTGGCTGACACCCCCAAGCACCAAGTCTCGTTCTCTGTTAGACGAAGCAGAAGCCAATCCATTGCCTGTGTAAATCGTCCCTGAGGTGAAGGTGAGTAGAGCAGACCCTTCTCTATACCGCTCCATTCACCCTGCTGCCTACTGACCCAGGGACGGTTACACTGTTCACGTACGCATTTACAGTCAATTAATTTCCCACATGACTTTTGGGCCAAAACCCATTCCTGGAAGGGAAGAAACTGCTGTTCTGACTTGGAATTAAAGAACCAGAATGGAGACAAAGCGAGATGGTGTTTTTCTGGTCCTGCTCAGACTCAGCCTTCAAATTTTAGACAATATTGCCATTAAAAATATGGGCAATGAATTTGTAGCTTCCCCTGGACTCACAGAAAGTAAGACCCTCTGCTTTTCAAATATCTGTGATTGTAACTTAAGTGTGAGAGTGGAAAGAGGAGTGTTGAAGATAACAGACCAATTAAATGCTAATTTTTAAAAAGAGGAAGAGGTAAAGGACTTGGTAGAATTTGAACATGTTGAAAAAAGCAGTGAAAAGAGAAAAGAGTTCATTTAGCAAGTAATCACTGACAGCAAGGGCCTAATGTTTGCCTGGGCCATTTCTAACCAGGAGTGATGCATGGGTGGCTACTCCCTTTGCTACAGCTGCCGAGTCTTGTCCTGTAATTATAAGAGCAGAGAATTTTCTACAAATTGATAAAGCGCAGCACATTAGAGCAAACTGTTTTAAAGGGAACAATAACACACAGGGATGGGAGACATCAGCAAGCAGACAGAACAATTTTCTCTGGGTTGAGAAAATGACCTTGGTGGACAGCCGCAGCCTGCCTACTTTGCCGACAGTTGCCTCATACGTGCTTTATGTGTGGTACTTGGCACTATATTTGGATGCAAAGAGAACATGCTATGCATTGTGTATCTACAGCTTGAGAGGACAGCGAACGTCAGGGCTGATGAACAATACCAATATATATTTCACAACCATCATACCACAAAAGGAATACCGTAACACTTTCAAATGATTTTTAGAAGTGCTATGAAAGATTCTGCACTAGTGGTATTATGAAAAGAGTAAGAGGAGGGACAGGGAAGAGGATGGAGATGGAATAGGAGGTCCTTGGCTGCAGCACGTCTCTGTTCTTGTGCTGACCGGCAGCGGGGCAGGGGAGCTGACTGCTGCTTTGCTCCTTAAAGCTGCCTCTAGGAGAAGGAGGCCACTTTCTAAATTGCTGTTTCAATGTGAAAGCAAGGCGACCTGCAGCACTGAGACCATTGTCACACTCACACACGGTATCAGCTGAGCAGCTGGACACCTGGCAGCTTAACCACCACCCAAAGCACAGGGAGGGCTTTTAAGGAAGAGGGACTCACCTAGCTGCAGGCACATTAAGGGCATGTTATAAACTGGATTCCTGCATAGCTCTGCGAGTCTCAGAACTGCAGTATTGACATGGTATCCAGTAATGCCCATCAGTCACTTCCTCATCTCAACAGCAGCTGTGTTTTCTGCAAGAGGAATGGTAGCTAAAAATAATCTGGCTTTGACTTCCTCTTTCAAACCCTCCAGTCTCTTAAAAAGATTTTTTGTTCTCCCAGAAACAGCAAGGAGAACATCACAGACAAAAACCAGAACCGTCACCTGCACAAAGAGAACAGCAGCATTAGAAAGCTCAGAGAACAGTAGGAAACTACAATAAAGATCAGGGACAGTAAAAAGAAATTGTTACAGTTCTGAGTAACATCCTCCAAATTCCCTTTCACACTTGCAGCGAGCTTTCTGTTAGGCCTCTACTTGCATGAACCAGTTAGCGGTGCTGATCAGAATGGGAATACAATCTGGACATTTCTGAACACAATTCATTTGCTCATTAAAACATGTTAAAAGAAAGCAGTGCTCAGTAATTGCCAAATGAGCTCTCATGGCTGTACAGTGGAGATTTTTACTCCCTGATGGAGTAAATATGTTTTATTTTTAATTCTGTGTCATCCATAGATCTACAAAATGCGTCAATACCACACCAAACATGCAAATAGGGAAAAAGAGAATATTCAATTCATCCTTCAGCAACATAGCACTATGTGTTCTACTCCACCAATAATTCTACAAATATAGGGCTGGTAGGCATCTCCGGACTGCTACAGGCAGCTGCTTCACATAATCCTTTTCATAAACATTCCTACTCCTATATTAAAATATTTAGGACTTTCATGTATAATTTTTCAATTGAAGCCTGTAATTAGCCTGATACAGACTGTACCTGAAAACTCCCCAAGGCAGGGAAGATGCTCTCTATTTGAATCTAGTCTTCCAGAAGATCCCTACTCCCAGTAGGTATCTCTGGACGCTACCAAACTATAAATAAAATCATAAGCAGAATTCAGACTGTGACTTACAAACCTGCTACTAACAGACCAATACCTGAAGTGAGCACAGTACAAGGGACAGAAGGAGAAATGGTGAATACATCCCTGTCTCCTATAATGTGTCCCAAATTCCAAATAAATATGTACAATGTAAAGGTTAGAAAGTATACAAGAAAGCATACTGCTGTATAGTTTACGTATTATACCATATACTGTGAGCTTTACCTACAGCACAGCTATTAATGTGGCTTTATCCCCTCTCAAATCTCAACACCAGAAACCATAAGCAACTCTCATAGCACTGTAGCATCAACAGCCACCTTGCACTTGGCCAAGTCAGAAGAGAAGGCAGGGCCACCACCTAGGCAGGAGATTACAGGAGCTTCTCCTTCCTCTCCCTGAATCCTGTCCCCACTTGGCAGAAAGCACCACTCTCTCTTACCTTCTCCCATCTCAGCTGCACCCCTTCACCATTTCCTCCCGCACCATTTCCACTTATTATTATTTCCACACTCTCCTGCTTATTTCCTTCTTCCCAGTTCCTTTGCTCAGCTTCACTGATGCAACCCCACATCTGGGGGGTTTACCGAGTTCCAGGGGTAATCGCAAAGCTCTCTGGGCCTGAGAAGATGGTGAGCCCAGACAGTGCTTAGCACCATCTGTGGGCTATCTCCCAGGCGTTCTGGGGTAAATCACCCTGCTGTACCAGGGCCAGCACAGCGCCTCCGCACCACTGACAGCTCTAGAAAGGGGTAAGAGAAGCACAGATGTTACTGGTGAGCTGTGACCAGGGCTTCAAATTCTCTCCTTCAGCGGTATATAACACTAGATAAGGAAAGGCAAAAATAATGAAATCTTTAAATATCTTGGTAGGTGGTGTTAAAAGTAATCACAAGAACATAGAATATTAAGTAGGTTTTGGTACCTTTTTAATGGGAAAATGGAGAAAAACAGGAGCTCAAATATACCACAACAAAGAAACAGAAAAAAGTAAAAGATCTGTAAAGTAAACTGAATCCAAACATAAGCAATGCTTTATTGGGATATAGCAAGCAACCTATCAAATAGGGAACTGGTACAAACAGATTGAACAAGACTCTCTTTTAACAGAGATGTATGGTGACGAGACAGCTTCTTTCAGTTTTTAAAACAATTATTCAAACCGTTAAGTAAAGCATTAAAAAAAAAAATCAACCATTACAACACCAAATGACAGACAATATTAAAAATGTGCAGAATTTTACTTCGTACAAATTTCTGCATATTGTTAGAAAACAAGTTATCATAAATTAAAAAAGGAGTAAAATGAAGGTTTTTTGTTTTGCAAAGCAACACAAACTTTTTAAAACCAACTATACTTTACATAGAACTACTATTAAAAACAGGTGAAAACAAGCTGAAAATTTAAAGGACAGCAAAAAATACACAACCCAGTTTCACCTGTCAGCAACGCCTTCTGCTATTGAAGGGGTTATGTTAGTTGTATGTACAGCTTTAAACATTGCAGCATACCACGAGTAAACCTTAATAAGGTCAAAATAGGACCCTCTGCAAAAAAGGGTGAGTTGGCAAGCATCAGTCCCATCCTAAAATTATGAGTAGTAAATTTAGTAGGTCTTTAATGTAAACCAAAACCTACTTTAACTGGTTTCTCTCTCCCAAAGATGCATGTAAACTTTATTTGGGTTTGGTTTTTCTTTTTGGTATTTTAATTCACGAAATCAAGAACATGTCTGGCTCAAAAATGAGAATGACATACCTCCCCTTTGTTCTGGATACAGTGATGTAGCTATCTCAACATGCTCATTGACAATTCCTAAAAGAGAAAATCATTATGTACTATGTAAAAAATACACACCACCTCTCTCAGTTCAGACTCCGTATATAGTATATTGCCAACTCTATCCAATAGGATATATATTGTAATTTGGTTTAAATTCTTAATAGATATATTCTCTCTTTACAAAGTTCCATCACATGAAACCAAATTGCTTATTTATTGTTTGAGGCACAACATGACCCCAATTAGACAATTCGCTATAAAGAGTTGTTCTTTAGATGTTGTGTCTGTAGAGGTTTTACGTGATATTCATAGATTTTCAGCGCAGGCCCCAGTTTTAATGAAAGTCCAGTCAGTACATCATTTCTTGTCATCAACAGTAATGATTTGCCATCAATTTCCTATAAGAAGAATTAAAGAGTTGATAAAGACAAATGTACAAATCTAACAGATGAGAACAGTCATGCAACAAACGGAAGACTACTACAGAGGAGCAATGAGAAAAGAAATAGTAGCCTTTATTTTCCTGAAACTATGTTTAGAGCTGCTAAATCCTACTGTCTGCTTTTCAAGTGCTCACCTGTGCTGACTGAGGCATAAATACTATTTAGTCAAGCACAAAACCCAAATGAGCCTAATTTCAAAATTCCCTCCTTGTAAATCTGTTTCAAATTAATAGGTATATGCACAGATTGCCTCATTATCAGCCATTAAGGGAAGGATACTCTTAAGAAGGTGGCTTATGAAGTGCATTTCAGAAGAATTACCATTAACAGCAATATGCAAGTTTGGACTAGTCAGTATCTGCTAACAACTTCAGGTGCTTCCTTAATAGGCCAACCTTCCCATGCTTCCTGCGGGGGAAAGAAAGAAAAGAAAAAAGACTCCTGCAATCAGGAGTTTTAGAAGGGCCTAACTGTGGAGCTCAACACTCTTGAGAGAACTTCTCCTCCTCCATTTACAAAGGAAGAGGCTAAAAGCAGCAATTTCCCAGCTTAGGTCTCAACAACCTCTACTTGTTCCTGCTTAAAATTCCCACTTTTAAATCTGTCGTGGTTTAATTTCAGTCGGCAACTAAGCACCACGCAGCCGCTCGCTCACTCCCCCCCACCCGGTGGGATGGGGGAGAGAATTGGAAGAGCACAAGTCAGAAAGACTCGCGGGTTGAGATAAAAACAGTTTAATAATTGAAATAAAATGATAATAATAATATGATAATAATAATAATACACAAAACAAGTGATGCACAGTACAATTGCTCACCACCCGCCGACCGATGCCCAGCCAGTCCCCGAGCAGCAGCCCCCCCCAGCCAGTTTTCCCAGTTTATGTACTGAGCATGACATCACACGGTATGGAATGTCCCTTTGGCCAGTTTGGCTGTGCCCCCTCCCAGCTTCTTGTGCACCTCCAGCCTTCTCAGTCAGTAGAGCATGGGAAGCTGAAAAGTCCTTGACTAGTGTAAGCACTGCTTAGCAACAACTAAAACATCGGTGCATTATCAACTTTGTTCTCATCCTAAATCCAAAACACAGCACTGTACCAGCTACTAGAAAGGAAATTAACTCTATCCCTGCCGAAACCAGGACAAAATCACAGATATGTTTTGGGTTTTTTTTCTCTCAAACCTTGGCTGTCTGACCTATTTAGATTAGAAATCCTGTAGGCTTTGGGTTTTTTTCCACCTCAAAACTTGTTGTATGTTTGAAAACTACCTGTAAATGATTTTTCAAAGGTCAAAATGGAAGAGAAAGAATCCACATCTCTCAACTCCCATCTGCATTTTAGACATGGGACCATCCTTTTCTTTACACATTCCTACAGTTCAATCACACTGCACTACTCAGGAAACAGGAGCTACACCTACACAACAATGCATTGACTGGTGTCTCAACACAGCTAGACCTCCCAATGTTGTCATAGCCCAAAGAAGTATATAGCCTTATGGCATTCTCCTGCACCGGACTTCACTCTGCTGTTACATTCTTTTTTACTTTTAATAAAAACCACACCATTAAATGTTGAATTTGTTATCAGTAGCCAACAACCAGTTCAAATGCTTGCATATATTGTTGTTGTCCATGACAATATATTGCCAAAATTTTGTATTTTGATAAATATTATGAACATCACACATCAATTTATCCCACTGCACCATCTTCCTTCGAAATATTAAACGTTGTCTTGGAAATGTCAGAGATCCCGTCCTTGATTACAATTCAACGTGAAAAGAGGAAGACTTATATTAGCATGAATTTGTCCAGACTGATCTCTCTTATGATTTGATAAAGTTTATAAATACAAAATACATGGACAAGCCACAACAGAGTCAAAGATCAGCTGAAAGTGGAATTTCTTTAAAATCTCCCCAAGAGATATGACTGCTAATCCCCCAGAGGCGCGCAATGTAACAGTATTTCTAAAAGAAAGAAGTTTCCAATAACTTTTTACCCAATTATAGCAGCTGCCTCTTTCCAATTACTGTTGAGAATGTTAACGGTTAAAACCAGTTTCTATTCTCTCTTTTCTATTTATCACAATTCTTTCTGTGGGAATTTTGACACCAGTGAGTATTTTGCTCATTGTTATGACTGATCTGAAGTTGTCTTTTCTGCTGCTGTTCAACGATGCTATGGAGGAAGAACAGCCTCCAACTTGGTAGGATCCAAATGAAGTAAATCCAGTACCTGGAACAGGAGAAACTCCAAGAATAGGAAAAAAGCATCTATTCTTTTCCCTTCTTCTACCACAGGGCTCCTCGTGGATTCTAGAAATGTTGGTAATTACTAAGGCTTTCATTGAATAGAAAACTGGTTCTCTAAACATATCCGGGTAGAAATGAGTGATTATGGCATGGCAGCCAGCATGCCCACATACTCCTCCATGCAATGGCTCTGCTAGAAAGCAGCAGTGGACACAACCTACCATCAAACCCGTTTCCCTTCCGGTAAGGCACTGCAGCGAGGCCAGCAAACTACCATTGGGTTACTCGGGCTTATTTGGCTACTGCAATAATAACGGTTAAGAAGCTACATGGGCAATAATGAAGGTCAGGCATAGCGCTAGCATGTCTTGAGATATGGCAAACAGCTTCAGTCTTCGAGTGAGCCACAGCCCCCTGTGCTCCCAGGGCTCCTAGAGAAAGCTCAGCCACGTACTAGCAGGCAGCAGTTCTTTGAAGGTGTTCACACCCTCATCCTGCATCTGATCTGCCTCTCTCTAGTGTTATCTTGTGCCCCCAACTTCTTGGCTTGTCTGATTTGCTTGCTGATGTTATGTTTTTTTGTTATTGGGCAACATCTTTCAGTTGAATCTGTTTTCATCAGTGAGCTCTTTTGACTTGCTGACATCAGTGGAACTCCAAGAAGGAATAATGTATAGTCATCGTACAAACATCATTTCTTACCAGCACTTAAAATATAGTTTTAATAAAACATTCTGCAGTCCTTAAAATGTCTTCTCATTTTCCTTAAAATGTTGTAAGAAAAATTCAGGTCTTAAAAATTCTTTGAGTCACTTGCTTTGGGTGAGTCCAGATGTATTCAGATTCATCAAAAGAAAGTGTAGACTCAGTTATTGTTGTGTAAAAGCTGCATGTGATAATAGATCTCATGATTACATTCTGGGCTATGGA
Source organism: Aptenodytes forsteri (assembly GCF_000699145.1). Taxonomy (NCBI): domain Eukaryota; kingdom Metazoa; phylum Chordata; class Aves; order Sphenisciformes; family Spheniscidae; genus Aptenodytes; species Aptenodytes forsteri. The sequence goes on from NW_008794085.1 coordinate 2,627,060, forward strand.
TGTTTTGTAAGGAAAACATTGTGCTTCCCCTACTGAAGCAGTTCAGTGAAAAACAGTTTCCCAGTGTTGTAGGTGAAATGGATTACTTTCCTCTACATTTACAACCTCATTCCCCCTCCAGTACATATTCAGTGCAGTAGCAGATGAAACGAATTTAGGTTTCTGGGGCCCAGGCAAGCTGCAGTACAAATGGCAGAGAAAAACGGAGATGGTCAGAGCTTCAGCTGCACACCTGGTCACTCTATAGACAGAGGATGGCTAAGGGTTCAAATTGAACCTGACTGCACTGCCATACCTGGAAGGCCTGGGAGATCCTGGTAACGAATACCATAAATACACAGAGTTAAAGTTAGTGGCTAGTAAACTGTGTAGAGGAAACAGACCACCACCACTGATAAGAGGTGAGGGACAGGGTTGTTCCTGGGGCTGTTCCTGGTGCAGACAGGCAATGGGCTGGCAGAGCTGGCATGGAGAACCAGGCACTTGCTCCTCCTCATGCTGCTAAGGGAATGGAGGGGGAAAGAAGTGGCAATGACTTCTGCTGTGAGTGTCCGCCCCACATCTCCTGGCCGTATCTTGGTGGCAGCTGTCAGCCTCTGTCTCCAAGGCTTTGGCATAAAGTGAAGTTGGCAGCAGAATCACAGCCACATTTCTACCCATGGCTATTCTAGCAGAGCCCTGGCAACACATTGCTAAAAAGCAGCTTACTTCAGCTATTCTCCTGAAGCCATTTGCCCTCACTGCAGAATACTAATAAAACCTTTACACTCTACTTCTATGCTGCTTTCCATCAGGCTCTTGCAAATTGCTTTGCCAAAACTCATGAGTTAGCCTCACCTTGCTGCTGCAAGATCAGTAGTAATTACCGCAGTATTATTGACAAGCCAGCTGAGGTGCAGAGAGGTTAAGATATTTGATGAAAGTCAGAGGTATCTGTCAGTATGAGGAAAAAAACCCAGAGGCTGCAATTACTTCGCCTGTGTGGTCTTTTAAGCCACATTTCCAGGGCTGTTGAGGAGACATGGATGCTGGTATTAAGGAATGGATACACTAAATTTAGATACTCTGTTATACTTACCAATTACAATCAGATGGGATTTCACTGTCCAGGTGCTGAAGGTCAGCAAGATTAACCTGACCAACAGTAACGTTATTTCACATTGGATGTACTGTTTCCCTGAAAAGCTGCCAACAACTTGCACTATCTCAGTGCCTTGGAAAGTCAAGCCATCTACTTTGATACTAAATACAAGTGTTGGTAACTAATTTCCTGGTAGTTGCACACAAACCTATAGACTTACCAGGGAAGGTGCTGAACTGACAATCTGAAGGTGTACGTTCCTTCTCTATGGAACAGCTGGGCTGTAGGCCAAGTAAGCCAACTTCCCTATCCTGCCCCACTAATACACCATACCAGTGTGCTGACAGGTGAGTTACAAGGGGCCATATGACTGTTAAGCTCTTTGCTGATCAAAACTACCAAAAGAAGCCATCCATTAGCATCAGCAGGTACAAGGCCCAGAAATGAAGACCCAACCTCTTTCTCACACTGAGTCCTACAAACACGCTGCTCCTGTGCCTAAAAAGATTCTTCCCTTTATTGCCAACTTGTCCTTTCCCTGTTCACTTGCACTGCCAAGTTCAACGCAACACAGCAGCCCCTTTTTTACCCTAGGTCTTCAAAAGCAACTTGCTTCTTAGGAGCCCCAGATTTTATAAATATTCATGAGTGTATTTGCAAAATACACGAAGGAAGAAGGGAATTACCATTCACATTTTAAATAAGACGACAGTGAAACTGAGTGGGTTGTATAGGGAGACTGAGTCCAAGCCAGAAAATTTGTTTAGATTCCTCACCTTTCAGATGACACTTTTAAACAAACTGCAACCCATTATCTATACCTTGTAGAACAATATTATTACTCAAAGACCATAGTCCCATGGATTTTCACCCAATAACAGACTCAAATCCCCCCATTAATGTGGGATTTTCACTCCCATTTAACAGTATATAACCAGGTTCATGGCAAAAATGTGCAATGTGAGAAACTGGTGGCAGTCAAAAGGTGTTTCCTAACAGATTTACCTGTTCTTGAAAAGCATTGGCTTGTTCTTCAAATCCAGCTGTTCTGAAATAATTCACAACATCGATAACAGCCCAGTCAGCAGGATCCGGAGGTCTCCCGTTCTCTACTGAACTGCAAAGTGCAAATCCAGACAAGTAATCACTAAGTGTGTGCAGAGCGTCTGCTGCTTCTTTGTGCACATCCCATGTACATCCCCTCCTTCCTTGTTCCTCCAGGAAAAGTATCCTTCGGCACACCTCCCCCTGCCCCAATACAGAACAGTCACTCCTGTTCTCTTCCATTTCAAAGACCCGATGCTGGGGACAACTGAGGTACCTCTCCCTTCAGAAAAGAAGAAAGTATATGAACCTTCACATCAGCCAAAGGCAATCAGTCAGGATCTTTTCCTGCAAGTGTGCTGCCTTTGCAGCTGGAGAACAAAGACTACCATGACTGAGCTACCAAATCCCTGTCTTTCAAGACTGCAGCTTGTTTTCATCTACCAAGTACGTATAAAGAATTGCAGTATGTGGATTATTCTTTTCCCAGATGAGACTGTGCTTCCTTGTAACATGGGTAGAAACTACTGGAAACCATCTTTACCTTGCAAAACAACAACAACAACAACAAAAAAAAAAAGAGAGGCACCAATGATTGCACTAATTGCTCAATACAGAAAATTTCCCAAAATTGGTTTTGGACTCATCTTTGGACAAATCTATGGACTTTTTAAATAGCTATGAATCTGAGAAAACATCTGTTAAACTCAATCAGAATGAATTCCTTCTGTGATTGACCTCAGGCAAATTTGACATTTGACAGTATCAAATTTTGTATTTGACAGTAGCAAAAACAACCAATCATTCATATTACTAACCTTCTCCTGCATTTCTTATCCTCAACCTGCCATCACTCTATCTTAAATAACCTTTGTGTATCTGCAAATTCTTAGTAAAAAAGACACACAGTGAGCTTGATTGCCTTTCCTATAGCAATTTGGGAGGATGAAGAGCAAGACATCAAAATAAAGAACTTCTTTAACATGTTTCTCCAACTAGAAGTCCCAAAATTCATGCCAGACATTTTCCACTGTTCTGCATGCTTAACCATAATGCTAACGAAGAAATATCGAAAATGTACAGATCAGGGCAGATGTCAGAATCCTGTCCATTTCAGATCCTGAAGCTTAGAGGCAGGACTTTGATTTTCAACAGCACCAGCTGGAAAAGAAACACAGATTATACTCTCCTGATAGCATTTTTATTCTGTCCTTCAAATTTTTCTCTTTTAACTGTCATGACCTCTGTCTTGGCTAGACCTGTATGTCTTTCAGCAAAATAACTGAGTGAATCAAGGGCCAACCATTTTTCCAACCAGCCATGAAGAGAAGTTAACAGAATCACATGTAGTGCCTCCCATTGCTGTTTCTACAACATCCCAATTTCTACAACTAGCTGAGCCCTGGGAAGGAGGGCTCATGAACACAATGATTTTTGCTTCTCCCCTAACTCTTGGAATGTACCTGTCAATATGACAACAAAATTCTGGCCCTAGAGACTCAACACTGCAACCTCAATATCACACTGTATGCTGCACTTGGCCTTCCAAAAGCAGTTTCTTTCACTTATCACATGGAATATACACATATCTCAGAGCAATGAGCAAAGGGCCAGAGTTTCTTACTTTTTCTCATCAAGTAATGACTGACTTCATGAATCGCTTCACTGATTGTGATTACATAGAAGGGCAACACTCAGCAAAACTGAAAATGAGACTATCTGGCCTTATCAGAGCTGCGCTTTTTTTTTTTAAATCAAAGAATGCCTTTCAATTAAGATTTTTGGTGTTGTGCACATTCTGAGGCTTAAGAAGTAAAATGTGAAAAGCACCACACAAAACCTACACATATTTGTAAAAGCAGCATTTGAAGAATTATATTTAAATCTTTGCATTTTCCCTAAGACATAGACTATCACTTTCAATGACTCATCTTCTACTTAAAATTAAACAAACAAAACCCCAACAACTCAGTATTTTAAAAAAATATAATAAATCCTAAAAGATACTGAATTTAATTCTTTCTAAACAGCAAATAAAAGATTCAATCTGTAAAAGTACCTCCTAACCATATTTTGCTTACTTCCCAAAACACTTTAATTTCAAACTAAACATGGTCCCAAACCTTCCTTCCCACAATTTTGTATTTCAGCCCAGGTGCATTAGTTCTTCATGTAGCTCTTCTATTACCAGTAGGGAACTACAATTTGGTCCAGCCCCATCCCAGGCCCAACTGCAACGACTTCAGGGGCTCTACCTTAGTCATTAACTAATCACAGGAAATAATTGCAAGTTCCTGCCACAAGGAATAGCATCATGCTGGACCTCAAGTGGAGCCAATTTCCACAGCTACAGCTGCAGAAGACTCAAAGGCATGTGGCAGACTGTTGGAGTCTATCTACCCACACAGATGCTCATTTGGCTTCTAGACTTTGACAGTATCCTCTTTGCCCTGCTGTTGCACATGGCTCTATTCTTTAGACAGGAAAAGGGAACGCCTAGCAGCCATGGCTTAGCCATACACCGGTTTATGCCAGACATCCTGGATGCTGTAAAATCTTAAGAGGACTGGCATTTTAGGCTTTGTAATGAGATACTAGATGCACCGATAGTGAATAAAGATTAGGCTTGTCTGCTTTTCACCACTGTCCCTGTGCCTTTATTGCCATCATGTGGCAGAAGCAGCAAGGCCTGAAAGGATATAGCTGCGAACAAACAGATTTTATCCAAGCTATTTATAACCACTTCAGGAAAGTGCCAAATACTTCCTTTGTAGATATGCACACATACATACAGTATACATTCATTTAGAAACCACAGCTCCTGATCAGTTTAATTACAATCCCCATCAGTTTTAAAAAGCCACCTTCACAATTAGTAGTCGAGCCTTTATCACCTAAGCCTCAGGGGAAAACGATTAAATGCAAACTGTCCTTGCTTTGACTGCCTCCCTTCTCCCCCTCCCGGAGTCCTCACTGTAGAAGCAAGACTGCCAGCTGAAGGTGGCTTCTGAGGGACACACATGGTATAATCTATTCATAGTTGCCAAATAGGGAAATGCATTTTATGTTGGTGTGGTGTAACCAATGTCTCAAGTGAAGGGGGAGCATGCTGATTTTAATGGCTGCCATCAAATCTTTTGATGCTGTGTCATAATCAGGTGTTTTATCAGCACCCTGAAGTGACCATTATAATTAGTATTATTTATATTACTCTAGTGCCTGGGAGCCTAAGCATTGTCAAGTTTTCTTGGAAGGCTTATGGAAAACAGATCTGAAGGAGAAGAATGAGGTGCAGCTTTGCAGAAGTGTTGCAGTTTGAGAGGACAGACTAAGAACTCTGGTACCTTTCTTTATGTGTGGGGGTTTTTTTTAATGTATCTATATATGTATATATCTATCTCAGCATGGCTTCTATAACCCTAAAGCGGCAAGGCCAAGTTTTTCCACACAGAACTCCACTTCTCAGATCATAACTTCATTCAGAATTGCTAGTCCTAATGCTGACCCTTAAGGATACGGAAATGCCTCCAAAACAGTTCCTACCCCTTAGCCTGCAGTCTACCACACTGAAGAAAATTGTAGAGCAGTGCACACCATGTCTCTGTCTTATTCCCACCCTAGGTCTGAAGTAAAACCCCAGCAGTTTAGGGCTTCTCCAGCGAACAGCTTAAAATATCTGTTCCAGAAGAGAACTGACACCAAAGACATATGCTGCTGCTACTACTTCTCAGCTCTAGATGGCTGGGCAGTGAGCAGAGAAGGACGTACACCTCACCGAAAGAGAGAGAGAGGAGACTTCCACACAGGACACTTCTCGCCATCAGGCACCGTAGCAGACAGGTGAGCAGAGGTAGAGTATTGGTTACAGTGCTACCACTTGCTTTAGTCTCTGGTTGAGAGGAGAAATCAATGGAGAAAGGTACACCCCTAACTTAAGTTACTGGCTTCTGCATCTCTCCATTGCTATACAAGTCCTCCCACATACCACTTTTAATCAATTCCGTGCCCGAGACTCTTCTATTTCGAAGTTGAAATACAATAAAAGTTATTGAGAACAGGGAAGGTTTGAAATGAGCGAAGATGGAGGTGCCCACCCTTGCCAACCGCATTAAGTCAAAGGAAAACTACAATCAAAATCCATGTGCTGTTTACATAAACTGAACACTATGGATTCACTTACTTTTTGACATCCAGAGAGCCATTTTCCTTGTTTTCCATGTCAACAGTTAGCATGGGGAGGATAGAGGTTTCTTTTACTTCAGCAACTGATCAATAGGGGGGAAAAAAGCCGTGTTTAATTATTGGTAGTATGAAAAGAGCAACATAGTGTAACAGAGACAAGCATTCTACAGGGACACAACCACGTTTCCACCTGAGAGCAAAGGTGCTGTCAAAGACTGCTTTCCTCAGAAGCCTGGCAAAGCCGAGGATAATAGCTAATGAACTAGGAAAAGCTGACCTGTGCTTCAAACACAAGAAATATTTCATGCCTGAAAAATCAAGGTAGGTGATTACATTTGATCCTTTTTGAAACTAATACAATTTTGATCAAACTATATATTCATACACCTAGAGATTGACCTGCAATACATAGCTAGATATCAAGAGGGCTTATTATGCCTTCAGTCACCCTGCTATACAGAGGATCCAAACAGACGTATGATCTTATCCCTCGCGAGGTTTTGAAATCCATAGCCTTGTTTTATAAATGGGGAATCTGGGGTACAGAGGAGCACAAAGTGACTTATACCCAACTCACACATAAAGCTGGTAAGCAGAGTTACTAATTCAGCCCCAAACTCCTGAGGCCTAAATCAGTATCTTATCCATAAGACCATCCTTCCTGCGCTAGCACAGCTTCTTCTATAGGTATGGTATACTAAACTCTGAAAGGGAGAAGGAGCATACGAAGGACACAGGAGAAAATCCCGTTTGTTTCCCTCCTCACAGCATGCTGGAGTACTTTCACCACACAGCTTTTTCCACCGCTCCACGGAACACGCAGAAATGACCCGAGCCTTTTCTTTCTGTTCTCAAGCAAGCCATTTCTATTTCAGAGAGCACCAAAGAACTGACCAAGGACTCAGGATGTTCTTGCTGTAGCATTAATGGATGCCAGTGAAATGTCACGGAGCTCTGGGAAGTACAGAATAGGGAAATCATGCTCTTCAGCTAAAACTTTGCAAAAATAGAGGATAGCAATTAATACTGCCGTTAAAAAAGAAGAAAAAAGACCCTTTATTATACAGCTAGCAGCACGTAAAGCACCAAGAAAACAGTAACAAACTAATCGAAAAGATGCTTCTTCCTGTACCGCTGACCGAATAACTCAACGCATTCCCTCAAACCACTTCGTGGTTCACCTGAGGTGACCGCAAAACGACAACCGCACCAGCCGACCTGCGGCAGGTCCCCTCG
>NW_008794085.1:2635447-2638081 GCF_000699145.1 Aptenodytes forsteri
GCGGGCCGGGCGGCGGCAGCGCCGGTGCCGGAGCGCTGCGGGCACGGCCGGCTGCAAACCCGCCCGCGGCACACGGCCGGAGAGGAGGACTCGATGCTGGATTCATGACCTGAGTTTCTTGGGACCTCCTTGTAAACATTCCTAATCCTCCTACCAAATGGGGTGTATGTAGTAACGGTAAGGGGGGGCGAAGGCAAAAAATCCGCAGGTAGTTGTTGAAGGATGCAGTAGCTCACCCGAGGAAAATTTACACAAGGTGGGAAATAGGAACAGCCAGATCTCGGAAAATTGATAAAGGTACATAAAATTCATTTCTAGAATGAGTTCGTCAACTTGCAGGTGCATAGTAGACACTTGGCTTTCTCTGGAACCGGAGCACGGGCAGGCTCAGGGTGACGGGAAAGAGGAGTGACTAGGGACAGCGCAACTGTGCCGCCGCCACCACCACCACCACCACCGTGCCACCGCCGGGACCCGGGCAGGAGAGGAGATGGAGACAGCGATTCCCGGGGAGAGGTACATCGCTTATTCCCGTAAGCGCCACACCTTATTTCACAGGGAGACCCCCAGATACCCACGGGATTTGCTGTACAGTAAGGTACAACTCGAAGGGCCTACAAATGACTAAGTCTGGCCCACCGGCAATAAAATCTCGCCCGCAGAGATTAATGCTGGAGAAACTTGCCAACATTTGTAATTGCACGTGGGGTTTTTTTTCTTTATTACACTAATTGTTAATTTCTTCTTCCAAATTTCCCTCGATTCAGGATGTTTTCTAATGGCACAGAAGCGTTAGACGGATGACACGGCGTCAGTGCTAGGGAAATTAAGCAAACAATACCAACCAACTAAGCAACGTACCCTGCCTTCCCCACAGACGGGCTTTGCAGATTCCCCTCAGCACCAGGGCTGCGTCCCAACCACAGCTCAGATGTAGTGACCTTTTGACCATCCTTAACAGCCTGGGTTAGTACAAATTTGTGGGATGTTTTACTTGCAGAATTTCCGAGTCAAACCACTCAAGTTACACCCTTGCTGTTCTTGGTGAGGCAAGGGGGACACTACAGGCTACCTGGGGATTCGTACAGAACCAACTGTGACTTCAGCTTGATGTCTGCAGAGCAAGTCACGGCTCCGTGACACGAGTGCCCCAGCCGGCACCGACAGACGGAGCCTGCTGGCCAGCAGAGCCGGCGCGCGGGGCTGTCCCAGGCACCGTGCGTCTGTCTCGCTCCCAGAAGAAGCTTACTGCATCCTGGCCGCGCTTGTGAACAGAGATCCGAGTCACCTAACCGCTAACCAGACACAGTTACAAGCACTAAAATCACAGGAAAAGTGCACTTTTGTGCAAAGGGCTGTAGATGTGACTTCCCCAACCATTTCATTTTGCCTGACTTACATGCTGCCAAATAAATAACCAAAGCTCGCAAAAACTATGCAAATAATGGGACTCGAGTAATAGGAGCGTTGAGAACAGAGAGCAGCAGGAGTCCTCACTGCTTTAGATTTAAAATAAATGCAGATAAACAAGTTAAATAGAGTATTAAACATACTGCCCCCTAAAGAAAACCCCCTTTACTTCACATCCCAAAGCGTATGGTAAAATGTGGCATATTTGTGTTGGACAAGTAAGCCACGCAAGGCAATTCTTTTTTGTCTCTCAAGAAATGAGCATTCTAAATGAGGCCATAATGAGTTTTCTGCATCAGCTGGTTTCTAACTTTGGTAATGAACTGACATTTGAGGATACAAATATAAACGAGCTATTTTACTCACGCTCTCCCCTTCCTTCCATCGTGTTCTTCAATTAATCCTTAGAGTATTCGAAGTGAGGCTCACACAGTGCGTGTGTTCCGTCTAAAAGACCTTGAACAGCAGAGAGAGGAATTTTAAGAAAATGGGCTGTGGAAAAATTCAACGTGGAATATGATCTGTGGTTTGTATTTTCATTCATTGGGGTAAGGTAATTTAATTAAAAAGAGATTACATCTGGAGGGAGACAAAGCAGGAAAGTGCGTTAGACTTTTGTTTGACTGTTTGCATCCCGCTTCTGGCAAAAAACGTTTCCAGGCCCCGTAGGGAACGAAGCGAGACCAGGGTTGGTAGATCCAGGTTAAGGGGTCAACCCTGCGTGTTTCTGAACTTCTGCTGTTACGCAGGCAGAAACAGGCAGAAGCCAGCGTAGCTATCGGACACCAATTGACCCTGTTTTCTGGGTATTGGAAAATGCCAGTTTTCTAGTGAAAAGCTATTATTTTTTGGTCCCTGGAAGTGACAGCAGCACGTGAAGACAAAATGCACCGCGCGTGTGGCAAAGGAGAGCGTAGCACCCTGTTCGCTCTGCGGTGGGTACCGAATTTCAGCTCCCCCAGAGCAAAATAAAGCCCTTTAGACCTTTCTTATTCCAGTGTCCTGGGTAAAAACATGGCTAAACGTGTTCAGAGGGAAAATCAAGCGAGAAAACAATGAAGGACTTCCGTGGCTTCACGTCGAGAGAAGCTGGGAGAGCGCCTCTGCGTAAACCAGTCTCGTGCAGAGCAGAACGGGTTACACCCGCGTATAAAATACGTATTTCTTCGTCAAGAGCGACTGAGCGTTTCAGTTACCCCCGGGCACAAAGGCAAGCGTCAGCCG
>NW_008794085.1:2638154-2662941 GCF_000699145.1 Aptenodytes forsteri
TGCTTTTGCTTTTCAGCCGGGCACAAGGCAAAGCGCCAGCCGCTCGCAGGGCGGGCGCGGGCCGGGAGGGGCGGCCCCGCGCGGGACGGGCCGCCTGTCAGCCGCAGCCGCGCCCGGCCGCCTGCCGCCCCCTCCTCTGACAGGCGCCGGTGGCGCGGCCTTCAAAGGGGCCAGCTGCCGTTGCTGACTGAACTGGAGCGTGGAACAAACGCTGGAAGGTGCTATGCTTTCCCGCCGGGTGTTCAGGGAGACATTTCGGGGCTGGCACTGACCATTTGTGGTTCCTGGCGGCCAGGTTGGAAACGCAGCTCGCCGCGAGGAAGAAAGTAAGCCGGGGATAGCCAAAATGATGAGAGGTTTCATCCAAACGCGACTAGCGGCCAAAAATCATCAGCTCCTCTCAACGCGCAGCACTGGGAGCAGGGGAAACGAACAGGGGACACAGGCAGTTTTTAATAATTCTTGTCACAGGTGTAGAAGTGACACAGGTTTAAGATGACCGCTTGCCACCCAAACTGAATTAATTTATAGCTGTTTCCAGTCTATTAATAACAGTAGTCTAAAAATCCCTTTTGCATCATTTCCTTCCTAGCAATACAGGACCGTAGAGGGACCTTCCAGGCCGTGGAGTTTGATCTCCGGCCATCACCGGCAAACCCTCACATAACCACATCCGCATCTAGCACTGTTTTTGAGCCCATGAGGAATCTCACCCCACTCCGCCAGTCAGAAAGCCTGCGTCAAGCTCCCCTTTACTGGTGGTTAAGAACTTTTAATTTGCAACTTGAAAAATACATGAACAGTTTATACCTATTTGTTCCTGTAGTAACATTGTTTAGTTTAATAGTTGACTTCTCTGTTTCTCTGGTATTTCTTGCTTATACAGACTGAGCTGTCTGAATGACCATAGCCCTTTTAGACTCTCTCTGCAATAAGCTCTGCATTTTCTGAGCTCGTTCCCCTTGCCTCTTCGTGTACATTCACCTTCCAGGAGCAGACATTTGGAGCTGCACCCTGGGGTGCAGTAGGGTCTCAGCGGTACCTTCTACCTTCCCTGTCTGCTCTGAACAGTCCCCAGCTCCACACTACACTTATGGAGGTCTTGGTCACACACCTGTATGGCACTGATGATTTTAGACATTCTAGGATTGGTAAATACCTCAGGGTCTTTTCCACAGTCCCTGGCAATTACTGTACACCCAGAAAGAGGCAAAGTCCCCGTTACTGGTCCAGGTTGCACCTTTCCAACACTTTACTCTCAGAAAACTCTCTTTCCTCAGTTAAGTTCTTTTCCACTCCAGTCCATATTCTTTCTAGTTTGTGTGAATGGAATTTTGCCACTTACCTTGCTACACAGCATCGACAGCTTAATGCCCGTCGTCCTGCTCTCCCTTCCCTACTTAGGCATTGCATAGAGGAATGAGGGACAGTTCTCAGCAAAGTACTCCAGTCTGCCCACAGAGTCCAGCAATGAAGCTCCTCTCTTCGATTCCTGCCTTGGCCAGGAAGGTCATCCAAAAGCCATCCTGTGTCTTCTTCACAGCCCCCTTCTGACCTGCCAGGGTTTTCTGCATGGCTGAGCATTGTCATGTTGCTCTGAAGTTCTGCAAAAAGCCTAGACAAAAGGCCAAAGATAGCATTGGTGTAAAGCAGGTGTGGAGGGAAGGAAGGCAGAAAACCTGTGGCAGGAATACAACAGTGACTTGTACCAACCTGGTATTCATTTCTAAGGCAATTAAGTTGAAGTGCATGTTTAAGTACTCGGTCAGAGCACAAGAGCCAGTCAGCCTCGATTTATATTCCATGCAGTTACCTGGGTACACTCTTATAAGGTAAAAAATAGGGTCCGTAGGTGGGCAAAAAGTTTTGTAAAAGCTCTGGCTTTCAGGATCAACTCATGGGTTAAGAGCTCTGCAGGTGCACAGTGCCGAATCAGCAACACAGCTCCCTTGCTGCAGGCCTGGAGGGGAGGAACGCTGCTCAGATGTACTGACAAGGCAGTAATTAACAGGATAGCAAAGACCCCCTGTTTTGTCCTGATGGGGAGACCCTTAAATCTTTGCTTTAGTATGCTAAGGTCCTTTTTACAGAGTAAGCATTATCCACACTTTTTTTGCAATTGTATGAATCCCCAATAAGACGGCTAGAGTTGCACCCTCTTCACACCAGGCTAAAAATGAATGTGTACAGCAGCTGACTACAATGCAAGGCCAGTGGTACCTTTCTGCTTTTGCTTCCTCTGGTTTCGAAGACTGAATTGCTTAAATCAATCTTCCTGCACGCGAATTATATCCACTTCACTGAGAATTTCCTGCCCTACTTATTTTGTTGTGCTCCTTGTTATCCTGGTAATTGCTCTATATTTAATAAAGCTACTGTCCAGACTTAAACCCTTGTTATTTTAAAGCTTATACTTTGTATAAAAAAAATCATTGCATAAAACACAACTCATTCTGCCCATACTAGCAGTAACACCTGCCACGTATTTGCCTAGCTTGTGATAATGTAGCAAGAAGCTTACAAAAAGTATTCATATGAAATACCAACATAAAACAGAAATCCAGCCTAATAAAAAAAAATTATATAAATAAGGCTCAGACATCTCAGTGAAATAGCTGTTAAATCTATGGGAAATCTGACAGGTAGCACTTTGGTTGTATGAAGTGAGGCAAATGAAAAAGCGCAACATGCTGATGCACATAAGAATGGAAAAACACAGTTACGGACAGAAAAATGTCAGTAGCAGAAATCGCAACTGTATTTCAAACACTACATTAAGAAATTAGTGCTAGGTTTTTTCCCCACTTTGCTGGGAAGCTTTTTTCGCAGGAGTGAAGAACTGTCTATCACTGAAAAACCATCAAAAGCCTGATTTCGACGCCTCGGTGGCCCAGTGACCCACGTGGTGACTAGTGGTGACAGCACGATTCACAGGCCCTTTTGGCTGCAGGGGAGGCAGGAACCCGGCGCCTGCTAGACAGCTTTGCCCTGCAGTGGTCTCGGGGTTGGCACTGTACACTTCTGCTTCTCCTCATTCTCCAGACAATGTTTACAGGGGTAAGGCTGCCATCTTCTTAATAACAAGACAGTCCTGGCTGAAAAGTTGACTTCGGATACCTCGCCAGCCTCCCGTATGAGATTTTACTTCCCTGGACACTGTGCCTGGGAACTGGGCCCAGTACAGACTTCCCTGTGGAAGACAGCGTACCTAGGAGCCCACACAGCGCTCACACAACACCTTTTCAAGAGACAGGGGAGACCCGCACCCAGACCCAGGGAACATCCATCATAGACGCCTAGTCCACAAACTGGAAAATATTTTCTGCAGGGACAACCCCAAATACCTCCTTCATTTCTAAAAATCCTAACTTATGCATTATTTTTACAATAGATAAGACTCCCATCTTGTTTCCTGACAGCAGCAATCAAAATGTTCCAATGCAGTTGTGCTGAGCTCTCCCGTTTTCAACGTGGGGACAGTAAGAGCCTGAAGGTTCTCCTGCCCATGGAGGTTTCTGCTCAGTCCTACACAGACTTTCTGGGTTGTCGTGGATTTCCCCTTAAAAGCACTGTTGTAACATCCTTACATCACCTTCCCATCAAGAGGTTTTCTTAGAAGCCAAGGTCAGTAAGGTTCAGGACCATGTATACACTCAATAAAGAACAGAGGAGCAGAGGCTTAGTCACAAACCCACCTTGGTATCAGGAGTCCAGCCAAACCAGTCCGTTCCTTTATGGTTTTCTTCTAAAAAAAATATTCTGAGCATGCACAGAGATCTACGCAACACTTGGACAGTGGCAAGCTCTTGAAGGGTGTCCACCTTTGCTAACCATAGCCATTTTGGGGAATGATCGTACTTCAGAGGCGTTCGGGCGGACCATTCAGTGAGTTTCTAGGGCAGTGAAGTTTTTCCACTAGATATCCAGTAGGCAGGCAGAGTTAGCCAGTAGCAGGCAGTTTTAGCCTGCTTTAGAAACATCCAGATTTCTAAGATTTGTAAAGCACCCATGTCCTGGTAAATACTGGCATCTTCTTTACACGTTACAGTTCTGGTATAACTGCCAGAACCAATACCAGGTGTGGAAGACCAGAACATGGCGTTTCTTCCATTGATCAGCCACGGAGGGTGCCGCTCCTCAGCCCACTGAAAGCACCACGGACCCAGAGAAGGGTGTTTTCTGCAGTTCTCAGTCACTGGTGCCAGTGGGGGGCTTACGGGTTCTCTCTCTGCTCACAGGCACTGAACTATGAGGAAACCAGAAGAAATCATGACAACCCTACGCTTTGTGTGTAAATATGAAAGATCAAAGGATGCACATGTCGTTTGGCAGACCGTGGTTGCAAACAGTACCACCGACTGCGAGAAAGGAACCACAGTTACAGCAGGGTAAGCGTACTGGTTGCACATTAGATGACCCTGGTTCCCCTCTCTGCTCTCTCTTTTGGTATAAAACAAAACCAAACAGATATTCACAGGTGAACGTGAGCAGACATGACGTTCAAAAGTTATGCATTAAGGTTGTAACAGTTAAACTGACCTTTTAAAAATTTGCTCAGCTCTAAATTGGTTGACAAGGCTCTGAGCAGAGACGCTCTCAAGAACAGGTCTGCTGTAACTTTACTTTCTCTCCAACTGCTCTGGTGGTCACATAATTCAGAAAAATATTGAACAATGTTTTTTGCCTGTAAATGTTATAACTATAATTAGTAGAGATACATCTAAATTTGATCAGCATCCAACTCTACTATAAATACTATATATTTAATGAACCGGCTTAGAAGCATTTTTCAATTTGTTTTTGTGACAACCTTTGGTTAAAAGTAGTGTATTTCCAAACTTTCAAGTGCACATAATACAGAAACGTGATTGTGTGCTATTAAAACAGACCCCCAGATTCTAGCCTCTAATGAAAATAGGATTTATCAGTCAGGGATTTTTAGTGGAATTTTCATACAGCTTGTGCAATAATACATATTATGAAAAAAATTCTTTTGTTCAAATTACTGTCAAAACCTCCTTTTTTGCTGATGCTGATATGAAAACCAGTAAAAAAAAAAAATATTGCAAGAATTAATAATTAACTCTAGAAGGATTTAAAGGCAAAATCTACTAATACATAAACAACAAATACTCATGGTTGGTCTTGCATACATTATCTGACATATTATGTGACTGGTACAGTCCAAATTTCTCATTCCCTACTGCTCTTAAATATTTTCCAAGTGTATTGTTCTTACTGTGTTCTGCAGGTGACATTTCTTACACACGCTGTTCCACACCATATAAATGTGCCATCTACTGGCAAACGAATGCAACTAGAGCATTTTGTTACAGAGAAGCTAGGCGAAGGTGGGTGGGATCATGATTCATTTTAGTTTACAGGTTTTTGTAGTAATCTGGAACATAAAAAAAAAATCAAGAAAAGTCAGGGTTGAATATTGCAAGTATTAATAATTAACTCTAGAAGGATTTAAAGGCAAAATCTACTAATACATAAACAACAAATACTCATGGTTGGTCTTGCATACATTATCTGACATATTATGTGACTGGTACAGTCCAAATTTCTCATTCCCTACTGCTCTTAAATATTTTCCAAGTGTATTGTTCTTACTGTGTTCTGCAGGTGACATTTCTTACACACGCTGTTCCACACCATATAAATGTGCCATCTACTGGCAAACGAATGCAACTAGAGCATTTTGTTACAGAGAAGCTAGGCGAATGAAGGTGGGATCATGATTCATTTTAGTTTACAGGTTTTTGTAGTAATCTGGAACATAAAAAAAAAATCAAGAAAAGTCAGGGTTGAGTTCTGTTAGTCAATAGGTGGTTGCAGAATTAAGACCAGTTTAATAACTTCAGACATAATGCTAGGCATGCCCTAAAGCATAGCTTTGGGTTGTACAAATCCCGAGGAAAAAAGCATTGGTGTTGATATTTCAAGTTTCCTTGTGTGGCTTTAAAAAAGACCAACTGATTTACAAGACTTTAGGGAGTTATTTTTCCCCCAGCATTTGCTGCAGTACTTGCCTTGGCAGGAAACGTACCTTGCAGCCGACCCAGTCCCGTTACGAAATCCTCTTCCAGAATGAGTGAGCTATGGGTGCTTTGGCCGTGGGAGGTGGCTCTCGGATGCGGATGTCCTCCTGGAGCCAAGTCCCTGCGTTACGTCCTGAACCACAGGGCAGATACTGCTATAGAAGTAGAACCGCACTCCTGACATGAACTAACGTGCTAACATTAACAAACTGCATCACTACCTTATACACCTTGTATCACGCAGCCCTTAGAATGATTCTGCCACCACGATCTTGTTTCTGGTACAACATAATGTTTTTACTAAGGCTACCTGCTCAGCTCCTCTCTTAGTTTTTCCTACCGGTAAGCAAGCTTGCCAGATGCATACTTCCTGATGTATACGGTAAGAGAATAAAGGGAAATAAAGATAATGTATTTACTGGAGGAACTTAATTGTAATTTTTTTTTTAAGGTGGTAGTTGAAAAGAGAGATTATTTTATAAACTCTGGGCATTTATGAAATAACCAAATATTGATTGCTTAACCTCAATTAACACACCTGTGAGACAGGTGAATTAGGTTGTTTTACTCATCCAAGGTGTTACCTGTCATTAATGGCGTCCTGACACCTAGATCCCCGCTTTATGCAAACATCAAGTAGAAAGATGACAGTGAAGATGGAAGAAATTGAAAGGGCATCCCAATCAAGCATTCATTTTGTTGAACTGACTATTACTTAGATAACTATATACACATTCAAAGTAGCAGTGTAGATACTCAGTAAAGAACAATACTTCCAGTAGAAGACAGTTCTTGTGATATTGCTGTGTAGACCAAAGCATTGATATGCCACTAAATGTAAATGAGAAGGTGTTGGATTTTTTTTTTTTTATTTAATCGAATTATCTTGATAGTGGAAAAATGTCAGAAAGTTAATCAAGCCTTTCCAGCACTCCAGTTTTCTCTTTATTGCACTGATCACCAGTATTTCTTCCTGTAACTGACTGGACACACTCAGAACGTACTGCACTACATGCCAGGCTGCTGAGACCTTGCTGCATTTGAGTCAATATACCTACAGCTGTGTCCTTTCGTCTTCCACAGCACCTTGGAAGCAAAGGCAAAGGAAGAAGTCTCTGACCTCTACCTCCCAGCAAAGGAAAACATCCGTTACTGTGGTTGCGTATGTATGGGAACAGATCACTGACCTCCGTCCTCAAACTCCTTCCAACTAGAACAACCTTTTCGCCCTAAAGAGCTTTTGTGCTGCAACCACGTCCACGTGTCGGGCAAAGTGTTGTCTCTACCTTGTCCTTAGTGAAGACGCCTCATCCTCAGGCAGGCTGCTTCTCAACACGAAGAGCAGAATTTGCGATTAGATTGTTACTGTGTAATCTATCAAAATCTAAATCTTGTAAGCTGAGCACTAACAAGGAATGTGCAAGTTTGTCACTGGGTCTTTCCTACATGCTTCACTGACCATAAGCTAATGCAAATGAACACCACAGATACGTTGCTTTTAAAATTTAAAGCAAAGAGCCACGTAAACACAATTTTTAGAAATACATGTTTGCAAAAACATTTGTATTTGACCCTCTGAGGGAGGGAACAGGACAACCAGACTGTAAGGATTCTAAAGGAAATTTTACTGGCTTTGAAATAGACTATTGGGAACTCATCCCAATGATTTCACGGAAACCTCAAGCTGCTGTTATCCCACTGAGGTAGGAACTTTTTGTAGTAGTGAATTATAAGAATAAACTACATTTTCAATATATGCAAGTTTCCTTCAGGCAGGCATCCCTTTTTGGAGTAGACAAAAAAAAAAGGCAACAACAAAAGGTCAAAATGTGACTAGACCTCAGATTTAATTCAAACTTTTATTCATCATCAAATTCAAAAGTTAGGAAGGGAAGCTATCTTGAGATCCTATCTTGCCCCGAGATACCCGTCTTATCCTTCTAAAAACCCCAACACTTCACATAATTCCTATGTAAGATGACAAGTATTTACTACCTGTAAGACATTTAAACGTCCTTGTGGAGCTCTAACCCTTTTACTGGCAGCGATCGCTGCCCAGCCTGACATTAGACTCTCATGCTCTACCCCTTCTGTCAGAGGCCTCAAATGAGTCGATTCCTCAAGCTGCCAACTAAAAACATTTTTAAAATGTGTGCAAGACCCACACTTGTAAAACTCTGGTGGTCATACAATTTTTTTTTTTTTGGTCAAACACATCCAGATCAGCTATACACACCCCAGCTGGAGAATGGAATCGTCTTTTTACCAGTTTCTTATGGAATGGTTCTCAAATTCTTATCTGGGATAAGTCCTCCTTACACACAGCAAATGAGAAGAACAGATATGAATGACACCTTCAAATCTGCTGCTTGTCATGCTATGTTCGCATGGGAGCTGTAGTAAAAGCAGAAGACGATCTTTTTGTGGTTTCTTAGCTCAGCTTTAGGAAAAGTACAAAGGTCTTTAAAATGTAATATAGCATTTGTACTACGAAACCAAGAAGAACACAAACCCACAGTCAGTAGGCGTAGAGCAGCAGAGGCAAAGAGGCCGAAGCTCCGCTCGGAAAGCGGGAAGAGGAGCTGCGTTACAGACAGCAGGTACCAGAGCCTCTCCGAACAACACTTGCAGAAAAAGCCTCAAGACAGACAACGCCAAGACCATGAACAGCCTTTACTTCTATCAGTTGTTTCACAGCACAATGAGACACAGCACACAGTTTGTACAGCGGGATCTGCAGACAGCTTAAAAACAGGCAATTATCTTTAATAAAAAGCATCGAGTCTGAACGTGAAAATACGAAGACAAACAATATTGCAGCTAATGATCACCTTGCTTGCCTTTGATTGTCTAAGAAGTCAACTCACTGACTTCTCATAGTGCCTTCAATGTTCTCCACACCACCTTCTCCAAACACCCTAGGTAGTGTAGAGCTTAATGGGTCCCAACTAACGTGTGCAGTATGTTTCATAACCTTTTCCTCTTGCTTTCAAGCCCTGTTTGCAGCGTGTGGGGAGATGCAACGACTCTCATCATACAACATTCTGATTCACAAAGAAGCAGCGCAAGTGTTGTACATAATTTAATTTGCACTTCTGTATATAAATGTTTACTATATTGCACACTATTGCAGCACTTAAAAACATCTAATTATTTGCAAAAATTAGTAAAATACTTTAAAGGATTTAAAAATAAGGGTTTTAATGCAACTGACAAGATAATAAAAAAGCAATTTACTTAATGAGATACAATCCTTTATGTTGGAAATGAAAGTTACATACAACTAGAGTACAATTAAAATATACCATATAGTTCAACACTTAATTCCTCAAATGTGTAAAATTAACAAGCTTCTACTGTCATAGATATACAATTTTTCCATATTGTGAAAAGGATTTTTCAAATTAAATACAGGTAACATAATATTCTGTAGTTATATTTTATGACTGTGTTTAAATGAGAGGGTTGTATAATACTCACATTGTCAAATGTACTCACTAATGCCTTGGAAATTGCACACTTCCCCTCCTTTTCCAAAATAGAATCTCATTTCCATACTGAAGTCTATTATGCCATATTGGAAAAGTATTTTACTTTCTAACAGGATTTTCATAAAATTAAAAAATAGCATAGTATCATGGCATTAAGATGACTTTTCCACTTATGCCCACGTAGAATTTAATCTGGATATCAGACAGACACGTCAGAACCAATTTCCTAGACTTTTGTCTTATTGTACACGCAAGATGAATGATTACAGTATTTTACAAAACAGAAAAATCTCCGAACCTTACTAGAATTATAAATGTAATGATTAAAAATTAAAATCATAACAGAATCAAATTGTGATCTCCAACATTTATTAAAATCTTTTAAAGTTCATAAACGACAACAAAGTTACTGTAGAATTTATCGCATACAGCTAGCATACAGCAGCATGTCCTTGGTCTAAATGAAATACAAAAGATTTTAACATTTTCATACAAAGGATTTCTTTAAATTTATTAATGTGACGATATATCTTTGTTACATAAAATTTCCTACAGCAAAGTATCTTATACTTTTCTTGCACATATGTAAATATGGGTGGACAAAGACTGCATTCAGTGTCAGCCTCCTAACGACGTTGTGCAAAAATGCTCAACAACCTAAACACACAGAATGTTGAATGGTACCTTTCATACTCTTTTGTAAAACGTCTACAAAGGCTTTTCTTAAAGGAGTGTCATACAGATTAAAAGGAAGGAATGCCAGCGGTTTATTTGCACCGACATTCAAACAAATACAATGGCTATGTATCAATATAGCTCTTCTTTTTTTTAAAAACAATTCATCCTTGTATGCATGTAAATTTACCATAAAATATGAGTCTGGTTTAAACTGTTTAGATGTGCCGTTTTAAGACAGGTCACTGAGACAGCCAGAATCAAGTGTACAAATAAAAACTACTACGAATAAGTTTAAAAGCAACCCCCCAAAAAGTGCTGAGCCACTGATTATTAACATTGAAATAAATGTGTAAAAGTGCCCAAAGCTAGCACATGGTAGCAATACCTTTTAAGTCAGTTGGTGAGAGTATACAAAACATAATTAAGCCCAAATACTTATATCTGTGTGACCATACATTCTGTTTGATTGGAAGGAAGTAGGTTAGAAATGAAGACACAACGCAACTAAAATAAACCCAGCTGTTGCAGTTTTTAAACTTTGTCTCTTTTCTTCGTGAATGAAGTGCTGTAATTAAAAAGAAAATGATTGTAGCAGTACTCCATCCGCAGTTTACTAATATAGTATACCAGAATAAAAACTTGGCAATAACCTCTTATTCTTAACAGCTAACAAAAAATAACCGTGTTCATCCAGCGATGCATCTAAAACATTATTTTGCATTTGCTAAACCATTTGTTTTTCATAGCTAATGGCAGAGCGCATTTTGCTTTTTGTGGTGCGGTGGTTTTTATTTTAATGGATGCCTTTTTTAATCAAAAAAGGCTCAAAACAAGGAATACTTTGGGAGCCCAAACATCGGCTTTAAAAAAAAAAAAAAAAAAAGAGAGAAAATGTGAATCAAAATGAATCATATTCTCTACAATACTGACCAAAACTTCCTTTAAGAGTTTAGGGTTCATGTTCTTAAAAAAGCCATTTCATACCTGCCAACTGAAATGCTGGTAAGTTGACTTGGTTAAATATGGTCCAAAATCCAGACCAGGTGGAATTACTCCCTCTCACGAGACTGTAAGCTTCCCATGGTACAGTCTGGTTATGGCAATTTACCTACTGCCTAGGTGGGAAATACAAAGGAAGGAGGCAGTGACGAAAACTGCAGGGATGTAGAAAACCAAGGCACGGGGTCTAGCTACTGTCCCCTACTTAAGCCATCCAATTGATTCTACTGAATTTTGGTCAGTCTCCAAGAAGAAATGTTTTTAAGTTAATTTAGCAGACATTTATATGGCGATAAATACTACCTTCAAAAATGCTAGAAATGTTGGCTAGGTTTAGTCTGAGCTACTAAAAAATTATTATAAATTGTAGCATCAGACACAAGACAGACAAGAATTATTGGCTGGCACAGACTAGAAGCAACATTTATCTTTCACTTCAGTCTAAATCACACTAGCCGCAACACCTTCCATTTCACTCACACAAATAATACATTATTCAAAATAAAATGGAGCATTCTTGGGTAAAAAACTACTTCATTTTAAAGGGGGAAAATGAACAATACACAGAAACAAAGAACGACAGAAACCAAAGTTAAGTAGGAAAGTGGTCTATTATTCTGTGTTACTGCACAAACAGTGCTTGCTTAATTGTGCCTAGTTAGAAGGGTTGGTGCAAACTGCACACATGGAAGATGGCAATAAAGACCTCAGTCAGCTTTGTGGAATGAAGTAACTAGGTAACTGTTTTGACATATGATGGTCTCAGCTCCACCTCATCTGTTAACAGAGTGCAAAGATCCCAATGTGAGCCCTGATGTCATCTTGTCCTCTTACTCCTACTAAAAATCAGCAAATTCTTTTGCACATTTTTCTGTTAGAGACGCACGAATATCTTCTTCTTCATAGTCATCAAAGTTGCTGGTATCTCCAGGGCCTCTGCACTTTGGTATGAACGGAGCTTCTACCTGTATTTGGGGGGGGGGGGGGGGGGGGGAGGAAGCACATGAAATGTTATCAGCCTAATACCTTTAGATTTAACACTGTGATAACAAGCACAACAATATTCCCATTACTCCTCAAATCCTGCCAAGAAACCAGATACTACAGTGAACCAGCTTAAAGTCGTGGCACAGAAATAAAACCAGCCTAAGAAGGTGCAGGCCTAGAGGTATGAATGTAAGTTGAAAAAGACTAACATCTCACAGACTAACATCAATACAAAATTACTTCCACTTCAAAACAAAGTTTAGCCTCTTCTTGCAGAACAGACCCTGCTCTCAGCTCATCAGCTGCGTGGTGCGGCTCCCAGCGCAGCGAGGGCCGCATGTGATAGTCGCACGGTCACGGCGGAAGCGGAAAAGTAGTTGGATTGCCATCAACGGTACTCAAAAATCTCAGGGCTGTTTGGAACCCCTCTCCTCCTACTTACCCACAATCCTCTATTTCCAAATAAAAACTAACCTAATACAAGTTTAGAACAATTTGTTCTGCATCTCCTACAAAGTTCCTCCTAGGACCTAACTGTAAGTGAGAAGCAAAAGCCTTCTCAAAACTAGGCCACAACTGAGAGACAAGCGAGGACTTGAAGGGGTCACTAAAAGGTTGTACAGAAAAGCCAGTGCAGCCCTAATTAACGATGGAAAACCCCTTCTGGTAAAGACTGCCTGCATATCCTCTCCAATCCACATATATACTCGATTAGCCTTGAGATTCAGTGCATCTCATGTCAACTGTACGGTAGTAAGCCATTCACACTCAGGTACTGGAACCAGTCATGGAATAGTTTGGGTTGGAAGGGACCTCTAAAGGTCATCTAGTTGTTTTCCAGGACCCTCTTAACTGCTGCTTCTTAAAGTTGAGGGAGCCTGCAGCTTTTTGAGGTTGGCCTTAAAAAATAAAATCCTTGGGTCTGGCTACAACTTAACAGTCTCAATCTTTCTGTCCCAATTAGTGCACTTCAGCCTCTACTCATCTTGGAAGTTAAACTAATGATGACCTTAAATGAAAATACGGGTCTGCACAGGGACATACCTGCATTTTTACTGGCTAACAGCTCATGCTGTCCCTACACAGTCAGGGAAAAAAAAAAAAAGAAAAAAGAAAAAAAGAAAAAAATAAAGAAGGAGTTGCTCCCAACTTGCCGACACTGAAATGCTATTTTAGGGAACAGACTACCAAATTCCACCTTCACTTAGCTAATATTAATTCAAATCTTAATCCTTCTAGTCTGTCACACCTCATAAAGTTCAAAATTAAGCTTAATAACTTTTAAAAATAACCTAAATTTTAGAATCAACTGCATGCTGAAAGAAGGAATAAGCAGGGTTTGGAGTTGATGGGAGGCAATGATGAAGGATGGATGGTAAGGAAGGGACCAGAGAGAATGGAAGACCAGGGAGAAGGAGAGATACTCTACTGAAACACGTCTAGGACAAACTGGAGTTGGAGGCATGATTATCAGCACCGCATTCCTCTTTTTCATTTGACAGGTGCCTGATTTATCCACCTTTATGGTAAGCAAAATTATAGCAAAATTATTGAGGTGATGCAAATTTAAACCTGGAAACACAAAGTAATCAGAGAAGTATCTCTCTCTGGGACGTCCCAAGGAGTATGTGTGCCAGAGGCAGCACGGTGGGGAGACAGATAAGCAGGGCAGGCATGGCTCCAGCTGAGGCAGGCGATCAGATCACACTGCAACCACAGAACTGCTCAGTGCCCCGGGTAGATTACTGATGGCGGGGGGGCGTGTGGTGTGTGGAAGTCAGTAAATTAAAGAGGTACAGCACAGACTAATACAAATTAAACTCTGCTGACTTTGAGTGATAACACTATACACCCCCAAGAAATAACACTAACTTTCTGCATTTATAGCCTGTGCTACAACTGTCACACATGTATCCTTTTGTTCCTAAAACAATATACGTGTTTAGGTGATTTATCCTGAGAGAATACACAGTCTGGGCACACACCTAGCCTACAAAGCCACACATTTGCCAGTATCTGAATTCTGTCTCTGTGTCTTCTCAAATGGATTTTCAATTACTTCCTTACAACAAAGCTCAGAGCACAAGAAATATCTTATTTACTGCTGGAATTTTAGAACATGTTCAAATGAGATGCCTCAGACTTTTTCCTATTATCTTTGCTAAGGAAATCGCTAAAAAGAGATTGCAGGAGGTAACACTGGTTTATAGTAGAAATACCTGTTTGGCCCTAAGTACGACCATATTATCAGGCAGCATTTTAATAAACAGCTACACAAACACACAAAGAAAACAAGATTTGATCTTATCTGAAATAGTAAGTAGTTGGCTGGTTCACTTATGACTATAGCATAACAAATTATTCACATTACATTAGCTGCCAAGGAACATTACGTTTATTCAGGAAAATACATGCTGAGGTAACAGCCACTGTGAAAAGCTGGTATAAACCCAAAGTTTGTTGCTGTATTTCTATGACTGCTTAAATGATATTACAATCCATACTGTTGTTTCAGACCCTTAGTGTTACAGTATTTATTCCTTGTACTTAGAAGCTTCAAACTTATTCAGCATCAGTTTTCGCAATCCTTTAAAACTAGTAATAGCTATTCTGTCTGTACTAGTAGTTCATGTTTTAAAGTATTTCACTTATGACTATAGCATAACAAATTATTCACATTACATTAGCTGCCAAGGAACATTACGTTTATTCAGGAAAATACATGCTGAGGTAACAGCCACTGTGAAAAGCTGGTATAAACCCAAAGTTTGTTGCTGTATTTCTATGACTGCTTAAATGATATTACAATCCATACTGTTGTTTCAGACCCTTAGTGTTACAGTATTTATTCCTTGTACTTAGAAGCTTCAAACTTATTCAGCATCAGTTTTCGCAATCCTTTAAAACTAGTAATAGCTATTCTGTCTGTACTAGTAGTTCACGTTTTAAAGTATTTTTCTTGTTTGTGAAAGTAATACTCTACAGCAGTGCACTAGCAATGCTAAGAATATTTAGCACACTATTAAAACATCTGATTTAATATTATGGGGCCTGGGTGTCCCCAAACAGCATACTGGGGAATGAAACTCAGGGCATATAAAACTGCCTTGTAAACAGGCATTAAGAAAGCAAAGAACAGATAATTACAATTCTCCAATGGGGAACCTTCTCTTAAAACATCTATACTTCACAGAAAGAATACAAGACATGTTAATTGTACCCTGTCTTCTAGTAATTAATACATCAGTGAATACTACAACAACTGTACTGTCAGTTTGTGTAGCCAAACCACCAGTTTCTTTTTAGGAACTATTGTTACTATTTACGTTTGGCCTTCAAAATACTGCTGTTACAGCAGCAAGTTCATGCCTCTATAACCAACACTGTTAGCATTCCAACAATGCAAACCAATTCCTTGAAATGTTATCGCTTGACTCCAACCTTTTTACCAATATCTAGACACAAAATTATTTCCCCACCTGAGTCTTCTGGGACAACACCGATGAAGTTATTTTAGTCTTTTATTGTTGGCTATTGAAAAACCAAGAATTCAGAGGTTGTACTTAAGAGAACAAATAATTTCTTAGGAATCTGTTTTTCGTAACTCACTGATCCACAGATATTTAACTTTGACTCTACTTTGAAGGGGAAAGGGAGCTTTGGAGCTACTGGAAGACAAACCTAGACTGAATTGTCATCATCCTCATCCCTTTCCCCAGTTTCCTGTCCCAGCTCTGCTTCATTCATCCTGGCAGCCACTAATGTGCTCCTCTCAAACCGATAGGTTAATGGCTGCTTGTGCTCCGAACATATTCTCAATTCTCTCTGTTGCTTTCATTCTTATGCAAGTCTGAAGTTCATAGTGCAAGCTGGGCATGGACTTTCTAAAAACCACATTGCAAGTCATGTTGGTCCAGCAGGGCTAGAAAACCATTCTAAAAAATCCCGGAAAACAGCATTCAGCAGGGCTGTCTTCATTACCGCAGCTTCTGGAACTGCAGTCAATTAAAGTGTAGTGTCAAAAGGCAAAAACTCCTCCGTAGACACTGAAGACCGAATAGACACTCTCTGCACCTGACCCTGTCCCAGTCACAGATAAAGCAAGAGCAAGAAGGAGGGAGCATACTTCTTTAGCAGAAAAAGAAAAGCTCTAGCTTTGGCTAGAGCTCCTCCACACTGAAGCACAGTCTGACTGCTAAGAACTAGCTGGAAAGGAAAACAGATTCCTCTCTGCTGTGGAGGAGTATTTATAGATGCCACTATAGCAGGGGTTAAATAAAAAGCGAGAGAGGCAGGAGATGGCTCATTCTGAGATATTCCAGAAATAGACTAAAGCACAACACGTGTTAAGAGAACATGAATGTACATAGAGGTCCAGGATAAAATACCAACAAAACCAAACATAATTCAATCAATATAAACTCTTCAGAGTGTTAAAGATTAAGCTACTTTCACCTTTTCTTAGTTTAACTAAAAGTGACAGATTTAGGAAGGCAAAAATAAGCAAAATAATTAGAAATTTTACTTCAACCTCTTAAAGACCCGTAATAGTTTTGATCGGGAAGCGTCTTACCTTTCTCTGATAAATGGCAATCCAATCTGTAGTTGCAAACCACTTGTGATTCTTTATGTCATTTACACCATTCTTGAGATTTCCATATCGTTTGGTCAAATCTACCTGGAGTAAATTTCTTAGAAGATCCTTTAGGTCTGAACTGAAGTGTGATGGGAACCTTACCTAAAAATATACATCCACAACATTAAAAACAATACACAAATTTGATTCTTCCCCCTGTGACGTAAAACAACGTTCACACAAAAGGAAACATTGGGGCCATTTTCTATTCTTCCTCTAAAAACAGATCAAGTAGGAATGCATGAAAAGAGATGATTATTGTTGCACATGCATTTGTTTCTCAGAGCCTTTATCAATAGTACTACCTTGTGCATCTACCATTTTTTGAACTGAAGGTTTCTAGATCTGACTTAGTTGAGGAAAAACATTAATTTAATGTAATAATGATAAAAAAAGCTACACATTTAACTGTGTCTCACTAACACATCATCATCTCAAGGCATTCTCAACTATTTTCTAGGAACAAATTTTTATATTATATATTATATTCTATATTATATATTCATACATGCACACAGGAGATACAGTATAGTATAGCATATATACAGCATATAAATATATAGATATGCTCTGAAATAACTGAACATTCAGCAATCATATATGAAAATTCAATCTGGAACTTTATGCTGTACTGTAATCTGTTTCTGATAACTAAATACACCAACATCAAAAGTCTTACATAAATAACGCAGCACTATTTGAAGATAGCACACGAGTGACTTGTCAATACAATTAATTCAAACCTGGCTAAGAAATGTATTTGAAGATGATTTATGGGATGTAATTACACAGGGTTTTACTAGCAAAGAATCTGCTGGCACCATCTGAGATGGAAGAGAATAGAAAGGGGAAGACAACAGGCAGAAAGTTGTATTTGTCATGCCCATAGTCTCAGCGTTTGACACGCCCTACATTCAGCTGATCAGTTATGATGTAAATGCAGAACATGGAATTACTTAGCATAAAAATGTTGTGAAATCAAGAGGTCTGATAATCAAGGATACTGCTTCAGTTTACCTGTCAATATGGCTCTATTGTAGTACATGAGAAATTCACAGGTTTTAATGAATGTAATACCTAGACAGCTAAGAAGTAAGGAAATATTAACGCCATTTTTTAAGTAGAGAACTAAGTGCATGAGGCAGATTAAATGAAAGACTTAAGGTTATAAAGGAAACGTACTGCTAGCTGAGAACTGAATGTTAAAGAGTTTGCAGAGTTCAAGTCCAGTGCTGTTTCTGCAACCATCCATCCATGGACTCAGTAAAAAAAGGTGGATGATCAACAGTACAAACGTCAAGCAAATGAGATACAACTGCAAAAAATGCCCCAGTTTTTTTAGTTTAGAAGATAAATATTTCTTCAAAAACATATCTTCGTAAATGAATTCCCACATATTCATGGAGATAGCTGAAGGGTCACAGTATTATAGCCTTTCAAAGAGCAACCACCTTCTTGATTTAAGTAAGGTGCTAGACAGGAATCAATCTCACCGCAGTGTAGCACAGGGCCCACTGAGGCACTTCCCTTGATTAGAATTACAGAAGTACATGAGGTGCAGCACAGCATGTGTTTATGTAGGGACAAGGAAGAGAAGAACCATAACAAATCAAGTGAGCACAAAGAAACATGAAGAGACAACACTGGCTGGCAGGAGAAACAACAGAACGATCACATTTTCGTGCTATCTGGCACACTAAGAGATATTCATGGCAAATAAAAGGGAAAAGTCAGAAACACTTTATAAAAATTGCATATAACAATGGAAGCTGAACAGAACATTAGACATGTCTTGAACTACAGGACTGCAGGACGGACAAGGAAGAGAAGAACCATAACAAATCAAGTGAGCACAAAGAAACATGAAGAGACAACACTGGCTGGCAGGAGAAACAACAGAACGATCACATTTTCGTGCTATCTGGCACACTAAGAGATATTCATGGCAAATAAAAGGGAAAAGTCAGAAACACTTTATAAAAATAAAATTGCATAATGGAAGCTGAACAGAACATTAGACATGTCTTGAACTACAGGACTGCAGGACTAAAGAAACCTACTATGAAATACAGAAACTCTTTAGAGCTTCTCAAAAGCTGCAAAAATATTTCTAGAAAAGAAAATAGCTAGGCAAATTAAGCATACAGCTAAACAGTTGTTAATAGTTGTTGGATCATTTTTATCCAAGCAGAAAAATGGAAGCTGAACAGAACATTAGACATGTCTTGAACTACAGGACTGCAGGACTAAAGAAACCTACTATGAAATACAGAAACTCTTTAGAGCTTCTCAAAAGCTGCAAAAATATTTCTAGAAAAGAAAATAGCTAGGCAAATTAAGCATACAGCTAAACAGTTGTTAATAGTTGTTGGATCATTTTTATCCAAGCAGAAAAGGACATAATACCACAATGTCTGTAAATTTAGTAACTTGCATTTTAAATCTGAAGGCAGGGAACAGATTTTTAGAACTTTGATTTTTAATATTACTGAAACAACGTCTGTACTTAAGAAGTATATATTACAAACTTTTCCCATATTCTTTCCAAATTGCTCACTGTCTAGTAGCCAGTAAATCCTGCATCTACTCCAGACAAAAACCAGGTTCTGCAAAGAAACTACTGCATTTGCGAAAATACACAGAGCCTTCACTCACCTTGCCAGACACAATCTTCTCATAAATTTGAATGGGCTGATCTGCAAAGAACGGGGGATACCCAGCTGCCATTTCATAGATTAACACTCCTAATGCCCACCAATCCACTGCCTTGTTGTAACCCTGGATAAAATGAGAAATACCACTGTTAGTACATTTCTAACATAGTTTAAGATTTTCAATATATATCTATGGAATACAAAGAAAGCCAATGCATTATTGCTTGTTTAATACGGAACTTACAACCTAGTTCAAACCAAACTGAAGCTCACAGATTCCAACAGCAATATCCTTAAAACCTATTAGAATGATGACAGTGAAACATTTTGCACACATTCCTGTGCTGAGTTTCAGTGATGTCTTTACACTGATGTGACAAGACTCTCTAAGTGACAGAAACGGGCACAATTTAGTTAGTTATTTAAAATCAAAATACTCTTGTTACAGAATGATTGAAACTTCTTTCAAAGCTTAGGGAAAGTTCATTAAGTATAACAACACTTCCTATATTGTATACCATCACCTTTTTGCTTGATTATCCGCATTTCAGAACATTCATTTTCATATTTACTAAACTAGCTACAAGAGCTTAAACCTTTAGTTAATTAGCTGTTAGAGAGTCATTTATGATCTGGTCTTTAAAGCCTGAACATAAAATCATTAGTAAATCCTATTTAATATTTAAAAAGACAGAAAACCCCACCAACCCCATCCATTTTATATGCGTTCTCTGAGATCTTTTACAAAGCTCAGGGCTAAGACTCAGTCCTTCCTGAAAAATCTACTATGGAGAATTTGTAGCCAACACATTGCAATTTCTTCTGCTGCTTTAGCTGCATAGGGGCACAAAGCTGCAAATAATGAACATTTTCTCCCCAAATAAAAGTATTTTCGGTTTACTTTTAAAGACCTGCAAAGGGTATTTAATTAAACCACCTACTAAGTGCATAACTTAACGTTATGCATTATGATTGTTTATATCATAAGCAGTTTCATAAACTATAAAGATATTTTTCCTTTGCAAAACATGAAGGGCTACAGTTGAACAGCTATATGATAAATAATATTTCTTCTATGTTCAAACAGTTAGTGCAAGTACTAGACACAAACTGATCAAAGGTAAGCTTAGACTGCAGGTACTTTATGTGTAAAGCCAGTAGTTTGTCATGTTTGATTTCACGTAAAGTGCCTTAAACCTGAAACACTCTGCAACTAGTTATTTAATGACTACTGATTCATCCAATATGCAGTTCTTGTTACCTCTGGAGCTCCTGTTCTAGTCTGTTAACACTTCAGAACGTAATCACTCAGATCTACTGTTCTGATAAGGATGCTAGTTAAATAACCCGATTACAGATTCTTTAAATCCATTTTTCCCCCTTCACAAGTTACATGGCAAGCATATGTAGAAAGTTCTGTACGGTTATGAGAAAATCTGAGTAAGTAAGTAGCTTTGGAGTAAGTTTTAGCATACTAAAAAATACTTACAATGCAACGACTGCATTTTGTGTAATTCTTAAAGAGTTGACTAGTCAAGATTTGATTTTTGGAAGTATCAGCAATTGTTTATCCCTCAGAGTTTAGTAATTGGGTGATAAGTTCTAACTGCATCAAATGCATGGCTGAATAACAAGACAAAGTACCTTGCTGAGAATTATTTCAGGTGCCAGGTATTCTGGAGTCCCACATAACGTCCAAGTTCTTCCTTTTACTCTTTTTGCAAAGCCAAAGTCCGTGACCTGTCATCAGAAGAAATAAACTGATTGTAAGTGCATTTCTACAACAAAATTTAAAATTAAGTAATTTTGAAATATTTTGGAAAGCTATTTTACACAGAGGAAAAATTTGTCTCAAATCACATAGTATCATATAGTCATATGTACCTTTAGTAGCCAGTCCTTCTGATAGTTCTAATTCAGACAGATAGAAGGTTTCTTGTGATAAAATCAATAAATAACACAAAATACCTATTTTCCCCCTGACGCAAACTTCTATTTATAATTTAAAAAATCAGCGGGAACTATGGCTTACTAATCTTCCACATGTACTGCAATTATATTAATCATTTTTCTTATACTTTTCACATCAGACTGTTTATACTGCTGAAAGTTTTAAGAACATGAATATGAACAAGATATTTATCTTTTCCTTTAGTTAACAAATGAATCACAAAAAGGGTCAAGAGATCCGCCAGTCTTGTAAATTTAGAATTTTATTGCAGAAGTGTATAAAGGTT
Organism: Aptenodytes forsteri; assembly: GCF_000699145.1. Taxonomy (NCBI): domain Eukaryota; kingdom Metazoa; phylum Chordata; class Aves; order Sphenisciformes; family Spheniscidae; genus Aptenodytes; species Aptenodytes forsteri. The sequence goes on from NW_008794085.1 coordinate 2,659,881, forward strand.
ATATGTAAAATTAGTGTGGGAATAAGACAACATAAAAGAGGTCTTCCAGTAACTTCGGATTCTGAATGTCTTTGAAAGCATCACCAGAGTCAAGCTTGTTTATTTGAGGACTAGGGGGGAAACGTAGCAGTAACTGTATTCACAAATGGCAAATTCTTGGCCGTTACAAATTCTTCATTCCACTTGTCATGTTTTCTGCAGTAAGTTTTCAGAACTCTGTATGCGATATCATCCTCTCTGATTTCTCCTGGACCGTATTGTGGAATACATACGGAAGCCAGGGAGTTACATATGAAATTCTGGGATCAGTTTCAAGCTATCAAGCCTATGCTTGTTTGGAGATCCGCTTCTTTTGTTTCCTCCTTCTTGGTATCATTTTCAACCCATTCCCTCAGAAAACATACTGTACAACAATGATAATCATTGCTAATTATACAATAACCTGTGCTGTTGTTTCTGATACACTAGTGTCACAATTAAACAAGCCAAACTCTAAAGCATAAAGGCAGCTTTTGCTTCATTTTTGGTAGAAACAACAGCAATCACAGCTGCAACTGAACAGAGAGGGTGATGTGCTGACTAGGCAGACCTGCTTCAGTCAGCAAAGAATCATTTCTGTGTTTGTGAATGCCCATCAGTCTACGTACAAAGAATACACTGCAGACGGGGGACAAACGGTAATGGCTTTAAAATTCAAAAAGAAAAGGAATGTAGTTTCTAAACAAAATTTAGTTGGAGCTGCAGTACCAACATATAAACACAACCCCCCCTCTCTGTTCAGAAGCAGAAATGAACCAAGCTCACATGGGAAGAGTGACTGCTGGACTCATTATCATTTGCAGTTTGCCCACCATCACAAAAACATACTGTTCCATATAGAGAGTCGCCAATTCTGGAGTAAGCCATTCATAGCTTTACATTAATGGTGCTCCCCAACCACATTAATAGAGCTTGTATTTCTCTTCTCCCTACAGTGTTACTTTATTCTCCATGCCAAATTATTTTACAGTTATAAACAACATAAGATACAAATCCTTTCCACTTCTCTTGAACATTTTTATTATGTATTTTTCTGTTAGATTCTGCTATGGCAAAAGGTGACACAATGAGGAAAGAAGAGCTTCTATAGTTTAAGGACTGCAAAGCATTGCAGAGTGCTTGTTGCTGTCCACCACCTTCCCATTTGCCATTTAGATCAAAAACATAAGAGCTAAAAGGAAGATGAGGAGGTGCCGTGAGAGGCTGTTGTAAAACCAAAGTCGTTATTTGCAGCACTGCAATTCTGATCTGATCTCAACTCAGTTCTTACTCCAGATGTGCTGAGAAGGTTAGGACTCTCCAAGGGTGGGATTCATCTGACTGAAATTAAGTACTGTAGTGTTGGTGTTGACACCTAAGCTGGTTATCCTGAACTACTTATATAGACAATGCAGAGAACCAGACATTTTAGGGCACTTTTCGTCTTGTTCTAGGGCAGACGTATAAAATAGGTCAGATGAGCAGAGCCATGTAATCACCTGCTTCTCACCACAGACCCCAAGGGAAATCTTGACAACTCGCTCAGCTGCAGACAGCTCCATTGTGCATACTTAATTTCAGTCAGAGGAAGTACAATCCAATGGTTTTAACCATCACTAAGCAGCGGGGCATTTTAATGCTCCCTGAATACATGCTAACATGACAACCAGCTTCAGACCGTTTATTCTGAACACATTTGCTAGAATTACTTAACCCTACACTGTAAGACAAGACTCCACTCCCTAAATATATGAAGAATATCATACCTGGATGTATCCTTGCTGATCAATTAAAAGATTTTCAGGCTTTAGATCTCTGTAGATGAGGTCTAACGAATGGAGGTACTCAAATGTTAGCACTATCTGAGCTGCATAAAACCGTGCATGTGGTTCACTGTGAAGAATTAAAAGAATATTAAGTACCCCAATACTATGCTAAGATACTGAAACAACCATGTAACTGCCAGGCATAGACAATTCATTATCTTTTAACTGGTTCTTTTACTGTGTAACAAGGAAAAAAAAAAGCAAACAGCAAACATTTTAGAACTGATACACTCATTCCCTAAAGTTAATTTAAGTTTTGCAGCTAAAATACACATGCAAATCAAGATGAATGCATCCCACAATACAGAGCTTAGACTTTAAATTTTACTTTTAGAAAGTATCATCAATTTCAGTGACAATATGCATAGGAATTCCAAGATTCTATCATGCATAGATCATGAATGCCTACATTAACTAACTGAAAAATAAGAAGTAATTACAAGTTTTTCATTGTCTGACTAGTTTAAGTCCACTGAAAGAGGGGTAAATTAAACGCACTTACCCCTTCAGAATGTTTTCTTCAATGCTAATGAATTTTATAAAACCTTCTTCCCAAATTAGCAACATAAGCCTTTTTAAAGGAATAATGTCATTAATACTCTTACCTGAACCTTCCGATTCTTCTTAGATGTGAAAACATTTCACCACCAGGAACATACTCCATTACCATGTATAAATTAGAATTGTCCTACAGAAGCAAGTAAACACATGCAAATACATATTAGACATGCTATAGTCTCTATAATTCCTACCTACAGTGCATTTTATTAAAGAATGAAAGTGAGAAATTGTAGCCATCCGATGACATTAACAAATACGAATTATCACAGCTAGAAATTCTCAAAAAAGCGCAGACACGTGATAAAAGGAACATCATATATCTCAAGGAATCTATTTTAAAGTAAATTTGAATAAAGATAATTAGTGAGTTCCTGACACAGAATGGTGTGTAAGTGACCTGAAGGAAGAGAGGGTAAGATGCCTACTGCAAGACAAGACCTTGCACTCTTAAAAGTTCAGAATTGACACCCTGAGGTATTCTCGTCTCCCCTAGCCCCAGCCCCAAACCTCAAAACTAAAGATTAAGGTAGAACATGTTTGTTCATTTTAAATGGTATTAAAAAAGAAAAAAAAAAAAGAAATATATAAAGGACATATATCACTCTATAAATTAGGAAAATACTCAACTTCTTTACAGACTGACTAGCACATACAGT
>NW_008794085.1:2663034-2677738 GCF_000699145.1 Aptenodytes forsteri
AAAAAATCTGCAGAACAATTACAAATTTACCATTCCATATATATTGGTACAGAAATACATCCTTTGGCTTCTCTCAAAAACAGAATGATGCCTAAAAGCTCCCTGCTGTACAAAAGCCAGTTTCCCTCCAAAACAAGGGAAATCTTTAAGAGTTCAATTCAATTTAATTTTTATTTATTTATTTGGAGATATCCTTTCAATCATCACCTGGTGAATTGGGGTGTATGCAAGTGTGCGCACAAGTGCAGGAACTCCTGCTCAAGACCTGGCAACAGTGCCAAGTGAAGCATCTTTGAAAACAAAAATACTTAAACTATTTACTGTAAAAGTTAAATGTTTTAATATCTAAAGTTTGAGCACGCGCTTCCCTGAAACCCAAACAACTTCTTTCAAAATAATGATTACCTTAAAAGAATACTCCAGTTTTACAAGGAAAGGAAAGTTCACCGCTTGTAATATTCTCTTCTCATTCAGTGTGTGTTCTATTTGCTTCAGTTTGACAACCTAGGAGAGAAAAAACAATCTTCAATTTAAGTATGACATTTTATAGTTGGTGATAAATTTTTCAGTGTAAAACAATTAGTTGAAAGCAAGCTTGTAACTTTACAGATAATGAAAAACCTTATGGATTACTAGTACAGTAACAGTGCTGAGAGAGGATTAAAAAGTCTAACGACATTTTAAAGAGTAATACTCATGCAATACAGTTTGCAGATAACCCTAGAATAGTGTTTCTTACTACATGCTGAGTATAGAAATCAGTAAGGGAAACATCTCTTTACATTTTCTTAAGAATTGCTTGCGTTTGTAATGGAGATACTTCTGCAGGAAGATGAAGTTCAATAAAATCCATTTGATCTTTGGACCCTTCGCTAAGAAAGGCAGGAAATCATGTCAGACATTTAATTATGAACTTTGTTATGTGTGAACAGGAGTAAACTGACTTATTTTATATAGCTCACACATTAGTGAGGAGAAGACTAAGGAGAATACAAATTCAAAATTTCCATTCTTATAAACAATAGTTACTTCCGCCAGACCTTTCAATGGGTTTTGCTTTTCTGCTTAGCAAACCGCTTAGGAAAAGTATTAAAAAAAATTAAATGCTACCTTCCTGGAATCCATTACACTGTTAAGCTGTTAACAAGGCAGCAAGTGGCAGACCTCTGATTATTGCTTTTTCTCAGAAATTAACAATTGGTTTCCTTGTGTTAAACCCCAACATTGCACAATCGATTCTCTCCATTTTACTTAATCCCTGTTGCACAATTTATCTATACCTCATTTTGAGAACGGCATGATTTCCAAGTAAAGTTACTTTTTCTTTTTCCCCCCATCGGAAACAAGGAGAAAATGTACAAGCGTGATCAAAACAACCCTGTTTTTACATGTTTGGAAATCAAATCTAGCTGCTATAAATAACAGATAAGCAAGATATTCCAACCCTGACTGAAACTGTGTTTAATTTTAACTTTTAGATGCAAAAGGTAGTACCTATAAAAAAACACTACTGATTTGAAATAAGTGTCATACAAAAGAAATAGCGAGTTAAAAATATTAAATCTCTTTTGAATCATGGATCTTTAGGGACCAAATAAAAATTTTGCTCAAATCAGCTCATTTGTGGGAAGTGTTCCCTTCATCCCTAAAAACCTATGGCACTGGAATTCTTGGCCATCAAAGCGAGCAAGCTAAGGTTTTAGTTGGGTATCGTGAAGCGTTCAGCTGCAATGCTAAACAAGACTTTACCACCCTTCCTGCATCTTCTGCTGGTTAGATACCGGAGGGTGATGGCAGCAATACCACAGGCTGAAGCTGCTGTTTAACACTTCATAATATCAAACTGGAGCCTCAGATAACACGGCTTTGCTCACATTTAAGCTCAAGCTCAGGGCATGTCCAATGACAGCATCCTGTAGGTCAAATGATACCTCTTAACGGCAGATTGTCCAACAATTTGTTTGTGTCTGAGCTTTTATTAACAGTATTTTCTTTCCAAAAACAATTACGTAATGAAACTAGCCACGCAATGTTATGTTACGGCCTTCCTAAATCAAGGCAGACAAATAAAGGAATAACAACCCTACACACAAAACTACTGGCTGCATCAACATCTATTACTTTTTTTTTTCATATCCTGATAAACCAAGCATAAGATTGGATAACAAAAGGACACACAATATGCTTTTTCTTGTTTCAAGTAAAATGTAAATGAAAAATTATAGGCAGCCTGCACATTGTCTAATTGCAGACATCTGTATGTTTTCTGTAATATACAAAGCGACAGAAATGTGTTCTCCCTAAACCATCTCCTATTTTTTTGATCAATTAATATAAGTTACTAATATAACACTAATACATTTCTAATAGAATACATAAATATATGCTAAGTTGAGTTGAAAAAGCGTGTATTTTATAAAGGAACACTTCAGACTTCTGATTATAGACAAAATAATCTAATTTTCTAATAGAAGACTGATACCTGGATGCAAACATCTTTAATCCTGTGAATCTTTTACTGCAAGTCCAGTGCAATCATTGAAAATGTGAATTTTTGCTTTTACCAGGTAATTTTATAGCTATAGCTTTCCATTTTATTTTCAACTGAGAGGTAGCAATTTTTTTTTTTTTAAATCCTCAGACTATTTTTATGGCAGCTTTCTGAAGTAAGATCTAATTTCCTATATTGCCCCAATGACAAGGACTCAGCCACTCATGAAAAAGGGTTCAAAGAAAAAACAGTTGAAAATCTGAAATTTGTCAATGGGCTCTCCGTGCAGCAGTGGGGTGCTCATCAGACCTCGTGTTACAGCAACGCTCCCAACAGGATGCCACCAGCCATACTTGAGGTAATGATGAGGTAAATTTCCACACGGGTGGAAATGGTCTGGGCTGTCTTTCAGTTGGACTATGTTGGAAGGTCTTTTTATTTTAATTGGATTTTTTTTTTTAAATAAAAGTCAGAAACCATTGTTATAGGAGAATGCTGAAGTTGCAAAAAATTGAGCTTTTCCAAGTAAAAAAATAACGCCAGAATTGATGCTAAAAGGTAAGTTTATTTTAGTTTCTTCTTGTCTGACCATTGTAAAGCAGTCTTTAATTAAATGACACATTATTCAAGGTCCAGGACCCCAAATCACATGTAAAGAATACTGGAACTGCAACTCAGGGAAAATGGTTTGATTATGTCACTGCCATAGTTCCATTATATAAAATTACTCAGGAATGTAATAATGCTTAAGTGCAAGAGTCCACAGTGAGGCAACGCTGACTTTCATTTTGTCAGTTGCTGATTAAGTTCTCTTTGCCAGATTAATAGTTTCTTACTATGATCTCTGTTATACAGCAGCAAAGTTATGTATAGTGTCTTAGAAAGTAAGAAGAGCTTAGAAGTGACTAATCTAAATAATGTACTTCTGAAAAACTTCTCAAAACCATTAAAAACTATTTGTACTGATAAATTCCCTAAAAATACTTCTTAGCATTCTGGAATTCTGTTTTATTTAAAATTCAAACTTTATCAAATGACACCACTTACTTAATCTAAGAGTAATGAACTGTTAAAAAAAGTGAGGCTGGAGTAACAATACAGATTCAGACTACAGCACTTAAGTCTTCAACACAGAAAATGTCTATTGTGTGACAGCTGTCCTGAGAGAGAGACTACTGTTCTATCTATGCAGTTACTATAGATGCAGCAGGATTATTACATAATTATGCATACAAAAAGTAATACCTCATGGGATCAGGAGTGGGGAAGAAATTATTTGTGCAAACAATTTGTTAAATTATGGTTCACAAATGAATATTTTGAGAATTTCTGATTGAAAGAGTCTTCCAGAATTTTGAGCTACCCTGCAAAAGTGTATTTATTTATTTTAACTACAGTACTTCATTTTGCTTTTGCCAAAGAACATATAGGCCACCTTACAAAAGCTAAGCAAAGAATTTAACTGATAACATTTTCTTAATGCCTTGGACACTACTTAGAGCCTCTTCAGCCTGCCATTAATGTTATTGGCTGTTGTAAGAATTCTACACAACCCCAACAACTGAATCTGCTGGCTAAAAAAAGAAAGTCAACTGTTTAAAGTATCACCAGTATTCAAATGCAATATGCAAAAGCACAGTAAGTGCAACAAAGTTTAGCCACAGTTACCAGATCTTTGTACATCAAACTCTTTTGTACCACAAAAACCACTATAAATTACACCAACCTTCTGTTTGTCCAGTATCTTCATAGCATAATACTGTTCTGTGGATTTATGTTTCACCATCATAACTCTCCCGAATGATCCTGTTCCAAGGGTTTTTTGCCTCTCAAAATCATCTAGGCCAGCAGTATTCTACATGTACAAGGATATAATGACATTATTTACAATTTAATACCCAAAGACCATTTTAACTGCATGAATTGAATTCATTTATGAAAGAAAATTGAGTAAAATTACATTTATCAAAGACAACTATAGCCAACTACACTGTTGTTATAATTTCATGCCTATCAAATTTTAATAAGAGATTTTACATTGCACTCATTAAAACAGAAAAAGACTTAACTGAATTGTATCAACATTTCTATAGTTTGTCCTTACAGATGACATGTTCAGCCGGCTGAACATGAGCCAGCAGTGTGCCCAGGCGGCCAAGAAGGCCAATGGCATCCTGGCCTGTATCAGAAATAGTGTGGCCAGCAGGAGTAGGGAAGTGATCGTGCCCCTGTACTCGGCCCTGGTGAGGCCGCACCTCGAACACTGTGTTCAGTTTTGGGCCCCTCACTACAAGAAGGACGTTGAGGTGCTGGAGCGTGTCCAGAGAAGGGCAACGAGGCTGGTGAAGGGTCTGGAGAACCAGGTCTTTTGAGGAGCGGCTGAGGGAACTGGGACTGTTTAGCCTGGAGAAAAGGAGGCTGAGGGGAGACCTCATCGCTCTCTACAACTACCTGAAAGGAGGTTGTAGCGAGGTGGGGGTCGGTCTCTTCTCCCAAGTAACTAGAGATAGGACGAGAGGAAATGGCCTCAAGTTGTGCCAGGGGAGGTTTAGATTGGACATGAGGAAACATTTCTTTACTGAAAGAGTGGTTAAACATTGGACCAGGCTGCCCAGGGAAGTGGTTGAGTCCCCATCCCTGGATGTATTTAAAAGACATGTAGATGAGGCGCTTAGGGACATGGTTTAGAGGGCATGGTGGTGTTGGGTTGACGGTTGGACTCGATGATCTTAGGGGTCTTTTCCAACCTTAATGATTCTATGATTCTATGACACATGCTTAGTAAGAAACATTTAGCAGTAAACAGATCATGAATTTAACATGCAGATAAATAACCCCCTCATGCTTCACAAACAAGAATATTAGAACATGCAAAAACCCCCAAGCTCTAGAGACAGTTCTACATGAGAGTTGTCTGGAGAGCATATCACTGAGTGAATTTTCACAGATATTCACTACCATAGCATTTCAAATGCTGCTTTAAAAACAATAATGACCCCTCCTCAAAAACCCAAACCCCCAAGTTCCAGTTTTAAAAGATTTCTCTCTAACAAGCTCCTTAACCTGCCCCCAAGCTCCATGCAGTAGACTTAATATCCTTAATTCCCCTTAATACCATGGGGGAAATTATTAACAGGGTAAATTACAGATGTGCCAACACCTAGTGTTATAAAAAGCCAGTTAAAACATGCCAATAGATTTTGAGTCTTGTCATGTTGATGGTGAACATCATTCTCAGTAAGAGAAAGCTGTTGTTCAGTATGGGCATTTCATCAGCTCAAATCTGGAGAAGAACTGAGTCTTTGCTGGTGAACTTCAACGACAAAACTGACATTAAAAATGGAAACTCCTTTTAAAATGGCATTAAACTTATTTCTGTTTTCTGCGCTGCTCATTACAGACTGATAACATTATCCAAAAAATGCAATAGAGAAAATTATTGAACGCTTAAGTAACTGATACCTGAGGGGGGCTTTCCCATTTTCTTAAAAAGTCTTCTTTGGCTTTGGCTAGGAACTCTTTCACTGAAAACACACACAAAAAAGTACATTTTAATTAATGTAATTCATCATGGATGCAATGGAGATGCTTTGTTAACAAAATATGTGAACTACATTATCAACTTCTTTCTTCAGCTCATAATATGCTATTTTACCATGTATGAAAGCAAGCACCAATGCCTCTAGAACTTCTACAATATCTCCAGGTGACCTCTAAGCTTTCTGGAGTAACTACATCATTCTACACAAATGACTTGAACTACATCAGCTCTAATAACTCACAATACTGTACACGCAAGCAGGCTTTAAGGTGATGTAAGACGTTCTTAATTCGACTGGGGAAAAAACCACAAACACCTGACATATTTATAAATAGCCATTCCACAAAGATAGCCTTTTAAATCTATTTTTGTTAAATAAGTTATACTTTCTTTCAACTGATTGAGTGTAACGTCAATCTCATTGCTTTTTCCCCTCATCACCTTTATTTAAAGGCTGTTTGCAAGCTCAAATACCAAATGGACGGCATTACTGCAAGCAAAGACAAAGCACAGGGCTACGATGACACTGCACATTAGGCATGCCCACAGTCAGAGAATATATATTTTTAATATTGATTTTCCATTGAAATTGAAGGAATGAAAAATAGCAAAATTCTGGATGACCATTTAAAATGTGCACCAACATATTTTGTTCAGATCGTCTTTCAGCTATTTCAGTTCTATTTTTTGAATATCAATTATCAGCCCGATCAATGCAGATTACTTAATGCACAGTCATAAACAGGAGGTGTTTCAGACATTGCTGTGGTTCTGAAAGAGTCACAGAATCAAGAAGAAAATATCATACTGCTTTTGTGTTATCTGAATCATTTCACATAATATAACGTTAATAACAGTGGATTTTCTGTACTGCGATGTTCCACCACAAGCAATTTCTAAAAATACTCAGCAACATGCCGAGATTATTCTGGTCAATATCTAGAAATATATGTTTTAGCAACTGTATTTTACCTTCTGACGGTCATAAAAAATTAGGTTTATAAGGGGTTGTAAACAATCATCTGATGAATCAGAACTTTTCTGTACTTTTCCTTTTCAGAGAATACTAGTGTCTACACAGAGAACTTTTCAAAAATTCTCTTATCACTCTTCTATTACCAGTACAGTTACAACAGCAGTAAAAACAATGGCAGCCCTGGAGAAGACCGGTTGTGAATTTTTTTGTTTTCCTTTTTTTCCCCCCTCTCAAGTGTGCTATGGGACTCAACTATCACAAAATACTCAGGGGAGGTTTATGGCTCCCGCCGTCACTGGCTCTGACGGAGCAGCATCAACATAATGGAAATTTCAGAAAAATTGTCAAAAGTTCTGGCAGACCTCAAGGTCAGAAAAGTGTTTAAAGCATGATACATAATGGAAATCAGAAAAATTGTCAAAAGTTCTGGCAGACCTCAAGGTCAGAAAAGTGTTTAAAGCATGATACCCACTCAGTAATTTTTTTTTTTTTTTTAAGAGAAACAAGCAGTATCAGAGAGGAGGAGCATATTTATTACCCTAAACTTACGGTTAAGTAAAAAAAACATAGTTTATATCAAAGGAACTATTTTAAATTGGCATTAAAACTCACTGAGATATAAAAATATTGTAGTGGGTAATCAGTAAAACATTTGACATATTTATCCCGTGTGGGGAAAATATTTCCACTGTTTTTAAATTATGGGGGTTACTCATGTAATGACTTTTAATGATCCTAATTTGAGAAAAGGACAGGATTTCCTGTAGCGTTAAATAATTTCTCAACACAAAAAAGGGAAGCTAACAATGTCCAAATTCATGCCTGATGATCCTTCTTCCATCAGAAGAACAGAGATGACTTGAAGTGATGACTACTGATAAAGTTTTTTAAACATCAGTTTATGTCAAAGTAGCACGAACATTATTTTCTCTTAATGACAAGAAAAAAACCTAAGATGATCATTAAGATTACCAAAAAGCTGAGCCTTCAAACTTCAGCGGCTGTAGCTTAGAAATGAACATTAACTTTAACACTATATAGCACAACCAAAACATGAAATAACTGGTCTCATTTTTTTTCATGTTATTACAGTATATATGTCTTAAATATCTCTCATGCTATCTCCATTGTTCATATAAATAAATATTTTAAGTTTCCACATATTTTGCACTGAAATATAATTATTCAGTATTTATAAAAATATACAGTGACATTTACATGTAATCATCTTTGTCTCTGTTCTACTTACGGAATAAAGAATGCTGTTTATGAAAAAAAAAGTGATCCAGCTGGAAATATTCAAATTGTGGAAGCATGAGAAAAATCTCTCATTTCTAGAATATCAATAAGCCACAAGCTCTCCTTCAACGAAACTTCTACCTTAATCTAGTGCACTTCTGCTCTCTTTTCTTGGAGAGCAGCATTGAACATGTATTTTCAAAGTAAAGCTACCTAATGGCACTCATTTATCTTAAAATCGCTATCTTTTAAAAATGATTTCATGTTCTGTGGTGTGTTTTATTAGAATTATTTTCTTCCTAATGAGAAAGTGGGTCAAATTGTGCCCAGTTCTCATTTTCAGAGGTCACCTGGGCTCCTACACCACAACACAATTCAGCAGGTGATTTCAAATAGCATTTAGGCAACTGAAGTCCATACACTTCAGTCACTTTGAAAACAGGACTTAGAATTTGAAACGGGATAGGTACTTTTGAAAATTATATCTCGATCACAAAACATTAGCTCTTGCTACAGGAGAACACACTTCATTTCTACTTTTCAAGCACAGAATCAAAATTCACGCCAACTGGACAGTAGTGGCCACTGGTATTATTGTGATGATGCAAACAAATAGGTTTATTAGATGATGACTTAGAAGTTTTCCTCAAGTGCACATTTTTAGCCACTTCACATTGTTACGATGTGACTCTTGTTTGCTTTTCTAGTCTTTAAACTGTTCCTAGCATCTGTGACTTTGGGCACTAATGAAGGAATGAGCATACCAAAAGTCTCTATAGGTTCCCCAAGGGTTTGCAGGAACAATCACCCACACAGATGAGATGATGAAGAGAGGAAAGAAAGAGAAGAAAAAAAAAAGTTTTATGCATTTCCACAACAAACACATAGAAAACACAAATACATTCCACCCTTTCCCCTCCCCACTCAAGAACGGACCCTGTAATAAAGCAGACCTTTCCCACACAGACAGAATGACTCATGTTAAATCACAGAATGTTTGAGCAAAGAAAAGAGGGAAAAAAAAACCCCAAAAGCAGCTAAATTCAGTATGAAAAAAAGATGATGCATCACAGAAATAAGCACAGCTTACAAAACTTCAGGAGATCAAGTCGGCATCTTTAATAACTAATCTATTCCAAGACACACACATCCAAGGAACTGCTGCTAACAAAAGTGTATCTATCTTCGTCGCAGCATGCTGGATCACAATAAAACCTGTAATCGGGTGATCTTCCCACTACTTAGCACTTTGTTCCAAAAGACAGCATGTGTGAATTGCATGGCATTTGGTGGATAGCACAGAAATGGCAAGCAGTCTCCAAAAAAAATTCACAATCAAATTTCAGTCCCGTTACCCAACAGCAGCAACAAAACCCCTTGAAAAGTCTAAACTGCACAGCTGAAGTTGCTGTATGCAAACTGGAATGCATATGGGAATCCTGTATGGTCACCATACCAGTATGATTTAATTTTGTAAGACTGTCAAAAAAAGAACCCAGGAAAGAGATGTTGATATACAGGTTCCCATAAGCACTGAAGAGCAAGGATCACTCATATATGGCTGAGCAAAGTGAAGATGAGGATGCAAGGAGCATATGCAAAGGCCAGCAAGCAGACCCTATTCAGACTGGTTTCACTGATATAGCAGAAGTTGGAGCGAAGGAGCTGAAACTAAAGGAGGAAAAGCTGTTGCTCAAGAAAGGAAGGTGCTGGAAGGAGAGGGCAAAACTCGCGTAACAGCACTGGCGCCACGAGGGCCACAGAAGTGGTCAGAACAACTGGACGCGTCAGGAAGGACACCAGCTGGAACTGGAGAGGAGACACCAGTGGTCCAGAGATTAGGTAAGCACAAACACACAGCGCACACCTAGCTCTTCATGACCAGCAAGAGCAATTGTTGGCAGGAGAAGCAAGTTTTATGCAACGCAAACACCCAAAGCATATAGTAGGAAATCTGGGGAGATTCAGAAAAAGGTAGTAAGAAATGGGGTAATGGCCAAGGAGTTACAACTGAAAGACTTGAAGCAGTTTTATAACTTCTGCCCGCTTCAGTTCAAACCCTGGTCAGAAGAAATGCTACAGGTGCATCCACAGCTGGACAAGACATAAGCTATCCCCTTGCGTATCCCAGGTGGCATGAGACTGGGCCTGCGGAGATCTGTACTCGGAACCAAGGCAATGTGGTGATAAGCAGGAAAGCCTGCTGGAAGAGATTTCTAAGGGAAGTGGATCTCAAGATCCAGAAGTTCCTAGGTAATACTGACATACAAGGAGATATTAAAAAAAAAAAAACCCACAACACAAAAAAAAACCCAAAAAACCGATCAAGAAACAAATGAAAAAACCCTACCACACACAAACCCCAAAAAACCCTGAACCCACCCCCAAACAGCAGGAGACTTGTTATCTAACAGTATATTCACACAACGTACAACACTTTTGTTTGTTTTATCATTTAACTTTTGTATGAAAAATCAGCAAGCTTATAAAAAAATTGTTAACAAATGGTATGTGAGTACTACAAAGAGTACTCTGGCCTAAAATACAGTTTAAGAGCGAGTGAATCAGAGGAAAGCACCTGACAAAAAATTAAAAGGTTTAGGACCTCTCAACTGCAGGGGTGCAATGACAGCAGAGGGAAAGGGGTCACAGATGGAGCAGTCCTGAAGAGTTACCATGAATTACTTTGCCTTTCTCCCACCTCCCACGTGCACTGTATTTGTTATTCTCAAGCACATCTCCCACAAGAGCCAGCAAGCCAGAATTTTTTTGGGGGAAGGAAAAAAAAAAAAAACCCAACCGAAAAAAAGTATTTGGATAGGATTCATGGCAAGAAAGCGAGAACTAAACTGATTAAGACTAAACATTGGGCACCACTACAAACCCCCATCTGCTGTGCTAAATGCCAATCTCTGCTTGGTATTTAAAATGCCCTTTATCAAAATACAATTCAATTTCTGTTCCAAAACTGTAATATAATCACTTGAAGTCTGGAATTAAATGGGCTATTTAATTAAATCTCCACATTTCATTTAATGGAAAAATAAATATGTATGAAGAGATTCTGGTAAATATATGTGTATATTGCATTCTTATAAAAACAATTATTTATAGCCTTAAACGTTATCAAGATGTATATAGTTGCCTCAGTGAATCCTGTGGTTCTGGTACCACATCTCAGAAGCAAGTGAGAAGCGTACGATTCAGTTCTAAGTCCCACTCTTACACCATTAACCTGTTGTCTTAAATATCTTCAAATTTCTCTTTCGATTAGCAGGAAAAATATCACAAGGCTTACAGCAAGATTTTTCTACCCTGGCAAGTCTTTGAAAATACACACAACTAAGTGTTAACACACTCAAAGGAAGTAGCGTGAGCACCAGTTAACATTTTAATAGCTGGAAAACTCTTCAAAACACAAACTAAAGCAGTACCATTGAAACAGACCGTCAACAAGAACAAAACACTTTGTTTCTCACAATATGAAAACAGTGGGGGGAAAAAAGTCCAATATGATATAAGCCTGGTACAGGGCAAGTCAATCTTGTCTTAACATTGCGGTGAGACACGCTTACTGGCTCTCTTGCGGAAAACCGACCAGCGAGAATTTTGTCTTGTTTCTGCTCTAAGAGATGCAAAGTCACAAAGGCTAGATTAATAAAACTCTGCATCAATTTAGTATCTCATTTATCCCATTTTTTTACTTTGAGAGCAAGGTTTTGATCTTATATTTCTGTTTAAACATTAATTATGTTAAAAACCGGTGATGCAGAGCAAACTCAAACCCAGCTGCAATGTATAAGAACCTTCAGTTAAAAAAAACCCGCAAAACATACGGAGCAGTTCTGAAAGACCTTACTTGCTGGAATACAAAACCTGAAAGTTCTTAGTAAATGAAGGGTCACATAAGAATTATTAACTGCATACAAGTTTGCTATTAAAATGGAAGTGCTATTAATTAATCTAATTGCACACTGTAAACACTTCTGTGGAATACTGGGAAGGACTGGTAAGAAGCGGAGAAGAGAAGGGCATGGAAAAATCATGGAGAAAAAGGGAGAGGAACAGGATTAACAGTAAATTAAGAGGAATTACAGCTGCAGTGCCTAAAGACTAGAAGACAGCACTAGAATCTGATTTTTGGGGGAGCACATTCAGGAATTAATTTACAATGTGCAGCAATTGTAAAATACAAATTGTTCTCACCCATTACAACTCAAAATTTGGAATGCAGGCAAAATCTTATTTTAATCCTGTCTGCGATTTTGAAGTCTTGAGCTAGACAGTATTTTGTCAGTCTTATAAAAGCAAATTTGCAACAGTTAAGAGCTCTACAAAGAGCCCATCTTTTCTTCTTTTTTTTTTTTTCCCCTTAATTTTCAGTGCTACAGGCTATAACTTTAAGCTGTAAATTAAACAAAGCTGAAGTCTTACTTAATTTTTACCTCTTTACTTGGCTGGCTAGACAGCAACAGCCTGCATAAGAGATGTCACAGATTTAGACAAACCAAAACAGGGGCCAGGTTTTCAGCTATCAGAGATAATACCTATCTTTGTTGAATTTTGAGCAGTAGATACTCTACTGCACACAACTGCCACAGTCAGACTGACTTTCTTCTCCCTTCTTCTATTTTTATTAGAGATAACAAAATCAATTTTATTTCCAAATCCAATTTTCAGTCTTTCACTCTTATTCTTTTTCTTAAATCATAAAGTACTGGTCCATACAGAGGCAGTGAACCCTGCTAATGCCAAAAGTACAACGTAACAGAGACCGCTCTGGGGAGACAGGACTGAACCCAACTAACACCAAATCACCTAAAAAGTGAATCCCTGAAATTTTGTTTAAAAAACCCCAAACGTAGAATGTAAATCAGTAAATTTATTCAGTCACAAACACAATCAAGTCTTGTATTAGCTCTGCTCAGCAGAGTTGTACACGCATATATGTCCCAATTCAATCATTTTCCACCAAAAGACATAAAACCTCTGCTTTCTTAATCTAAAAGAGAATCCAGACCCAATGCTCATCTAAATTTATAAATTAATGTACTTCATTAAAAAATGTGACTCCTTCCTCAAGACACACACAGATAAATGCTACATTTTGCAGTTACACCAAAAGCCTCTCTTCCTCTCTGCCAAAAAACCTGAAACAAACAACCAAAACCTATGAACCAAGCTGGGATTTATTATTCGAATCCTAAATTATTGATTATATGCAAGACTTCCTCAATGCAGACAAGCAGAATAGCTTCATCTGAACATCCAAGCACGTGACATGGCCTGAAGTCTCTCGCAGATTCCTGGTGGGTGAGAGCTGTTCCATCCCTTTGGGCCTTTTGGTCCTTCAGGGTGGCACCTCTCTTTCTTGCCCAAGCTTTCCTTTCAAATTAAAGCATTATTAGCAACCTTTTGCTGATTGATTAGAGTTGATTTTTTGTTCCAGTTCTCCAAAATGACCAGTTAGAACTGGCATCCAGTTAGTTCTGGAATATGTTAAAACTAAGCTTTGGCCTAAGGAAAGGAGTCTCTCTCATACCTTCCTCCTGCCCTTGAAGTGTTCATTGAAGGGAATTATTCCAGACTGCCGGAGACGACACATTCGTAAATCTGCTTCCTCTCTTGCAACAATCCACATGCTTTGAGGTTTAAAAGTCCAAGAAATAACAGTTTGGTTTGTTAGGCTGCAGTTCAGTGTTCAGTATGGGCTGGTACAAACACAAAAAAACCCAGTCCTGTCCTTCCACAGTCACTGCCTCTCTCTATTATGACCTTCCTTGAAAGAGCAAAAGCATCCTTGTGGCTGACTGCCAAGCCAGGTCAGGGAATTAGGCCAGATTAAAAAGGAATGGACAGAAGGCAGGGGAGGACAAGGGAAGCTTATTTTAACCCACAGCAGCTCCCAGTTCTTTTCATCACATGAATGCTTCTCCTGGGGTGAGGGAAGGGAGAGGTGGGGTGGAAATGGGCAAATATGTGGGGCCGGAGAACTGCTCCTTTTCTGAAGGAGTGCCAGTTTGTGCTAGTGTAACGTGACCCTGAAAGTATGGCATTGGACTAGGCTTCTGAGAAATAATTCTAGCTTTTAGTTATTAATTTTCAATTATTGTATTAGATAATTAATTCTATTAACTTAAAATTTTAAATTAATAAATTATAAGTTTAATACAATTACTTTCAAATGCAGTACTTAACACTCCCTACATATAAAATTAGCTCATACAGAAAAGGTTATGTGAAGAAATCTTAACAAGTAAAATCCTCAACTATCATACGTTGATGTGCTTTGCAAGCAGTTAGGAATTAAGCTTCATTTGTGCAGTACCACCCTCTACAGTTGTAGCTGAACTTTATCCAGCAAGTAATCCAAAATGTTGCAACTACCACAGGACCTACAGTGCAAAAGACCGCCTTCCTGTGTGAAATATAACAGGTATTACTTTACAAAGAAAAC
>NW_008794085.1:2678077-2697282 GCF_000699145.1 Aptenodytes forsteri
AGGCCAGATTAAAAAGGAATGGACAGAAGGCAGGGGAGGACAAGGGAAGCTTATTTTAACCCACAGCAGCTCCCAGTTCTTTTCATCACATGAATGCTTCTCCTGGGGTGAGGGAAGGGAGAGGTGGGGTGGAAATGGGCAAATATGTGGGGCCGGAGAACTGCTCCTTTTCTGAAGGAGTGCCAGTTTGTGCTAGTGTAACGTGACCCTGAAAGTATGGCATTGGACTAGGCTTCTGAGAAATAATTCTAGCTTTTAGTTATTAATTTTCAATTATTGTATTAGATAATTAATTCTATTAACTTAAAATTTTAAATTAATAAATTATAAGTTTAATACAATTACTTTCAAATGCAGTACTTAACACTCCCTACATATAAAATTAGCTCATACAGAAAAGGTTATGTGAAGAAATCTTAACAAGTAAAATCCTCAACTATCATACGTTGATGTGCTTTGCAAGCAATTAGGAATTAAGCTTCATTTGTGCAGTACCACCCTCTACAGTTGTAGCTGAACTTTATCCAGCAAGTAATCCAAAATGTTGCAACTACCACAGGACCTACAGTGCAAAAGACCGCCTTCCTGTGTGAAATATAACAGGTATTACTTTACAAAGAAAACTGAAAACTGTGTGAAAATTGTGAGAATTCAAACACCTCTTGTTTCTGCAGTGCATATATTTCCATGGTTACTGGGGGGGGGGAATACATTTTAAGAATGAGTTGAAGAACAAAATTTTCTAGGGCACTACTATAAAATATCTTGTAAATGTATCACATTCTTGAGTAAAGGTTTTTAGCAAATTCCAGTAGTTAAATACAAATATAAAAAATAATCAGATTTTTCTCTTACAGTCAAAACCACATACCAAGCAAAATGTTTATGGCACCTGCTGCAGTTTTCCTCTAGTTAAGCTATCCACCCCTCTGCACTGTTAAGACACTGGCTAACACCCACCTTCCTCTCCATATTATTGCCTCACCTTCCCTCTTTGTAAAAGTTCAGTGACTAAAGAGGATAACATATTACTGGGCAGCTATCACTGAGAGCATGTTTTATGGTTAGATTATTAGAAACAGTAAGCATAAATCTGCAGGTAGTTGATCTGATCTGCATATTGACTAATAAATTCCCTGTAAGCAGGCAATGCCTCTCATAATACTAGATACACTCATGCACAAGTACCCTTTTCTTCAGAAGTAACCCAAGTTTTACTAAACTGATTTCTTCCTTATGCTCCAAACTAAACAACTGCAGGGGCTGTTCACTGTATAGATGTATTTTACAAGTTACTTGAAAAGAGCAACTCCTGCGTTGCTTTTTCTTTTTTCAAATATTTCATACAAGGCATCAAAATAACAGTAGATACGCCAATCTTGGTTTAACTGCACTCATGTCCACGTCCGCTTCCCACAAAGCTACTTTATCCCAGCCCTCGCATTAACAAAACTACACAAATTCTGACATACATGAGCTGGGATCAGCAAGACATCTTCACAGCTGTCAGGGTAAACCAGCAAAAGAGATCTTCATCTCTTTGCAAGATTTGAGATTCTGACACATCGCTATACTGACGCATCTCCCGCAGAACACACTTTCAATATTTACAGGAAAGGGTTGCCTGCAGTAACTAGCCAAGCAGGAGAAGTTCATTTATAACTTTAAATAGCAGAGAGACTGACTTCCTGAATAAGGAAGTCTTATGTAAATAAACACATTTCACAATTCAACACATTGAGGGAACAACAAGTTTTTGTTTGCCTCAGGATTAGGGCAGGCAAAAAGTAGGTAAGAGTGTTTATTATCCATTCTGATAAAGAATGGGCCTTTAGAGAGAAACTGGTTAAAGTCAGTGGTTATTTGGATAAAAGGCAGGCATAAAACTTGCACAGAATTGAGTTGCAAACCCTGCAAAAAATTTAAATGAAAAAAACTAAACCACATGAATTCTTAATGGGCTGGAGTATCTGTCAGCAACTAGAATGAATAAAGGAAAACACCAAAAACTATTGTAACTATTCTAGTTACAAAACTGCCCCTAAGAACTGCAGTAATTAAAGCTGGGAAACTCGTGTTGCGAACTTTGGCCTGCAACAGCAGTACCAGCAGCAACTCTTAGAGGAAGCAGCAACAAATAATTATATAAAAAAATTGAGATGTAAACTAAAAACCAAGGAAAGAAGAAAATCTTTCTGGTAACAAAATATATGTAAGAAATGTAACAACACGGACTAGAGTAAGTCACAGTTCAAGAGATGCAAGATTACAACATACCAAATACCCCTTCCTTTGGAAGAAACCCCAATTTTAAACTCATTTTTTGCTTATACTTCAAACCAAGCACCCTGAGGGACTGTTCACTGTATGGATGCATTTTAAGAACTATGTCAACGCAGCAGCTCTTGTCTTGCCTTTTCTTTTTTCAAATATTTCATACAAGAATCAGAACAAAACATGAACCCAGGTCAACACCTAAGAAATTATCCTAGTCCGCTGTCAGAGGGTAACGGGTAACATTGGGGAATTTTTGAAAGGAAGAAACCGTTAGTCCCACGAGACGCATATAGGAAGATGTATAGTTCTGGCACCTGGACATTCCATGGCATCCTTCCATTTTCTATAGTCTTTTCAGCACTGAGAATAATTAGTTGCTACTTGTTGCCCCTTGCCCTTAAAAGATGTTCCCAATGCACGTAATAAGACATTTATACCACCTCCCTTCACCCTCACTCCTGAAACACTCCTATTCTCCAGTGCACACAAAGCTGGACAATAATTCAGCAGAGTCCATCAGCATTGCTCATACTCTTTCCTCTTACTGCTCCACCTGTCTCCACACACATTTGGTAACTATTATCTTACGAGTGTAAATTTCTGTATCAGCAATTACCTCTATTTGCAGTATTTGAAAGTACTAGCCCAATCATGTACCTGGTGATACTTGGGAGTATTAAGCCTATTCCGATGACCTAGCAGAGTAGCACCTTTCAGAACTGGGAGCTGGGGCTACTGAAGTTACTTGGCCTTCCAGTTTTATCTGTTCAAGAATGTTCTGCTGTTCAAAACAAAAACCCTAAACCAAAGAAACAAAAAAACAGTTTGTCCTTCTTTCCAGAAAAAAAGTCATATAACTGGACCTCTCCTGAAAAAAAAAAAGCCAATTGTACTTGCAATTGAAGAAAATATATCACTTTTTCCATCGAGGCTTCACTTGCATCTTGGCAGTCTTTCACAAGGAGAGCATCTGATTTTACCCACTGACGGGGTGTAATGTAACACTGCTGCAGTGAAGACAGCCACACAGGTACACTGAAAAGCAGAAGTGGTTTGAATGAGGAAATGTTTACAGCGAAGACTTAATCTAATCCTCACTTGATGGAGGAGGAAATAGTTACCTTTCCCTTTGTCAAAATTAGACTTCTGATTTATAGATCCTTTTGACTGACACTTGGTAAAAGTTGCAGCTATTTATTTCTATTTTTAATGGAACCGGGAGCCTGGATGTCAAGATGAATGAAATCTACAGATGCAAATTGCAGAATAAAGCCCCAGGGAAAAGAAAAGAAAACAAAACAACCACCACCACCACCCAAAAACCCCAAAACAACCAACAAAACAAAACACCTGCAACCTCTTTTTCACCTAGTTTGTAAGAAATATATTCCCTTAAAATGACTCAATCATAACAGAATACCAAAAAAAAAAAACCACCCCCACCCAAGCAGCAAAATTCAAAATTCATAGAGCTGATCTCCACAAACCTGAATTCCTGTGGAAGCTACAACCTAACTGTAAGAGAAACAGAGAAAAAGGTGATGGAAAACCCAGCCTGGTAACTGGTGAAAAGCAGAGACTTTCTGACCCGAGAGACCTCCCCATCAGTAGATGAAGGCGGCCGCCTGACGCCGAGGGAGCGCAGCAAGGCTGTAGTTTTACCCTTGCTTTCCAGAGAGGCTGAGCAGGGGCAGTTGTCGGCGGGGAGGTCACGCTGCCGCCGCGTCCCTGTGGCACGAGCACAGGCTGGCGTGAACCTGTGAGGCCACACCAGCTCCCCACCGGGCTCCCGCCTGCCAGCATCCCCGCAGGGCTGCGGGCAGCACACAAGGGAGGCTGGGCCACCTCTTCCAGGGACAGCCCGCATTCAGGCTTACTTGAACAGCCATGATGCTGTAAGATAAACCTCCATAACGTACGTACAAAGTTCTGAAACCTTGTCGTATATCTGTACCAGTTTTGACACTTGTATATTGTTGTACTTTGTATACTGAGGAAATGACAGCCACGCTTTCCATTTCAGGGAAGATGACCTCAACACATTTATATGAGATAAGTGTATATATAAGCTGATATTAGATAAGGCAGTGGGATGACTCCTCCCACTCTTTATCTCATGCCATGTACAAAAGTGAAACATTCGTAAAAATGGTCCTTTAAATTTGCAGGAAAAAGCAAAACCACACACACACACAAACCCCGTATCCATGATTAACTGTTTTTTCTTTTCAAGCAATCTCTAACCCTCTTAAGTCATTTTCCAAAGCTCCAGACTACCTGCTTGAAACAAAAAAGGCATCATTTCAGAAACTAATGTATTTGGGCTTTTTGCAAACAATTTTCAAAGGATATCTGTTTCTAAGGAAATAAATGTACAGAGTTTATATAATTAGATACAACTTTCAAAATATTCCAAGTAAGAATAAAGTACTTCATAATTCCATTAAATTCAAAGTACATTATAATAAGTAGTCACAGTGGTTTTGGAAAGCAAATACCTGCCTGATAAGTTTATTAGATCTATTATAATTTCTCATTTCAAATGAGACTCCCCTCCCCTACTTCCATGAATGACCTCAACTATTCTGCTATCCCATCATTTCAAAAGAATAAAAACCATTAACAACAAAAGCCAGTTCAGAATTTTTAGGTGATCATTATAATAATTTCAGAAGGCCTCTCTATTTGTATCAATTCAGGTAAAATAATTTATTATGAATGGCACAGAAAATTAAGTGAACTGACACATACTACATTCAATTATAAAATTTTCCAAATCCAATTCTGTGCCTTATTTAATGATGTGGAACAGTTATTTCCAAAAGAAAGCTTTAAAATAGAATTTCAAATACTAAATAGCAGTTATGCAAAGCAAAATGTTTAATAAAAACCGCAACTCTTTAAGGCTAGTAATTTTTAACAGAAACCCACTGTGAGTCGATTACAAAAACAAAGAGATCAGTAGTCGATGCAGCTATGCAGACAAGAAAGGGAAACCTGGTAGATTTTTCCTGATTGTGAAGACGGAACAAAAAAATAGTGCCAAAGGTAATAGAAAAGACTTACCATTCATGCTGAAAAGCTAGTTTTCAGAAACATATTGCTCCTAATATTAATCCAACAGTTGATGAAGTATGTTAATCTCTACAAAATCAGTGCTTCGATCTCTAAACACACTTACACGCTAACTGGAAAGAGAGAGCACACAGAATCCAGAGAGCTGCTCTTCCTTATGAGCTCCTTGTGATGCAAAAAACTATGAAGCACAAGACACCAGTAGTAAACCAAAAATCAATATTCAGGACACGGATATTTGGTTTTGCTCATTAACTACTTCTGTTCTGACCAATGCTACCTATTCATGTCTAAAGCAACTCAAAATGGCAGGGGGAAAAAAGCATGCAAACACCAGGAGGTTTTAAGATGTTCTCAATTATATCAAGCACTGGTTGTTTCCATGGCAACCTTAGACCAGAATTATCTGTTGACTTGTACCCAACTAGTAGTTATTCTAAAGCTTTAATCAATTCACACAATGTACTCTGTACATTATTTCATATTTCACATGTATTTTTCCCTACACATATATGTATCTAGTGATTATTCAGCTAAATCTCTGTACAGACATTCCACGGTATTTGAAAGTATATTGATACTATTTTGAATCAGTTAGAGACCAAATAACATTCCTCTGACTATTCATCACCCATCCATTTGCAATTTAGAGACTATGAAGATGACGGAAAGATGCAGTTGTGCTGACTCTCCTGACCATTTCAGTTATCCAAGTTGTTAATGTGTTCTCTTATTATGCACAGATTTGGAAAATATTTGTACTAGTTCAAGAATAAAAGTCACACTGATCTTACTGTCTCTACATTCAAAACCAAGCAGCCTCATTCTCCTTTCCTTTCCCATTTCAATCCTGCAAAGAGCAACAAGCAATTATGAAAACAAAACAAAAATCATATAGTTGCAAGTGGTCATAGTCAAGACCATTATGAAAACAAAACAAAAATCAAAACGTAGGTTCCATATAGTTGCAAGTGGTCATAGTCAAGACGTCTAAACTAAGAATGAAATACATCGTTCTGATGACTACCCTTTCATCCTTCAGCTGTGCAGCACAACTGACCACGTTACCGGTTCAGGCTGTACAATCACACACGCACTCAGTCAGCTTTTTAAGACAGATTCCAAGGCTTGCAGTGTCCTGAGCCACCTCAGCCCTAACTGGATTCTGAGGATTTTACAAAACACATTCGTTTCATGCATCAAGCCAGAAACCAAGGCACTTTCGAAAAATTGTACGGTTTACCTATCAAAATAACGAAGCAAAGATGTTAAATTTCAAAATTAACCACTGAAAACCCCCGAAGGCCATAGACCACATGGCAAACTACTCAAACCCACACCACTTGACGACTGACAATACAAACAGAGTCCACCCAACAAGGGGCAGCTCCTTCCCCTTCAGCAAACCCATAGCTTCAGCAGTAACTGCTTGTAAAAGGACATACGTAGAAACAGACCTGTTACAGTATTTCATTACAGCAGAAGGTATAAATATATTAACTTTCTTTTTCTTTTCAAATGAATTCTACCTCAAACCTAAAACAAGAAAAATTCTGAGAAGTCACTTTCCAAACTTTTTTCAGGAATTAAAAAGACTGCTTTTACCTTGAACTTCAAGAGTAATTCACACTAACTGTCTGCTATGTCGCTTCACCTGAAACCTTACACCAACATTTCATAAGTTGCTGTGATATGGGCAAAAGAGTTGAGAATATTCAAATATCCTTACAAGGCAAACACCAGTGTGTTTCTAAAACACTATTAAACTTCCTGTGAATTCTCAGGTTAAAAAAAAAAAAAACAAAAAAACCACCAAACTGTTTCTCTTCCATTTTTCACAAAGAATTTTCACAGATGATGTATTTTTCTAGAGATATAATTAGGAGTCAGTAGTAGACAGAAATAGTCCCTCCACTGTACTCCTTATCTTCTCTATCACTCCTTCAGCTACAGTGGTAGTGAAATGAGAATCTTGAAACGTAGACTTAGTCCATGTGTACCTACAGTATTTTCATTTATTATTTTTTAAAAAGAATCTATAAATTGAGAGTAAAGGTTCAGGATAAAGATTCAGAATTTCACCCCGAAACCAAAGCTACATCATCAACCACCATTCGGCTACCAGCTCAGTAACTTTGGCTCAGAAAAACTGCATGCAACCACTGTGCTTATTTATGACTTAAAACAGCCTTCGCGGAACAGCCATTTTCACCATGTTTATCATCAAGAGACATGACAGTCCATTTCCTCATCAAGCATGTCATAGGAGGAAGCCTGCCTTAAATAGAGGGGGGAAAAAAAAATAGCAGAGACTTGTACACAAACAGGTCACAATTTGGGAAAAAAAAAATAGCGGAGACTTGTACACAAACAGGTCACAATTTGTAAGTGTCAGTAGGTCAATACCATTTTTCTCTTCATGTTATATAAACAAAAATGCTTCAGTGTTATTTTTTCAAATGGCTATTTACATAAAAAAGAGCTTCTACATAAACACAAGTATGCCTCTATTTTTACCAAGCTGAAAATATTTTGGAGAAGTGGAAGCTCGGAACTTCTGCACTTATCATTTATCTTCCAACAAAACTAGATGATCCTTTCCCATCTCATTTAGGAGACCTAGATTTAATCTATTTTAGGTCAATGCATTAACACCTTTTTGTTTCCATATTTACTGCTTATCCTCTGAGAACAGATTCACTCCCTACTCATATAATATGTTAAATTGCAAGCAGGGAGATGTATAAACATTGATTTTCTTCATGGTAACACTGTGATGCTAAGCATTTCCAATAAGGCCTATTTTCAACTGAAATAATTGTGCCATCTCAAATCCATCAATGAATCTGAAATCTGGAACAAAATTATCATCAATTACCATATTGTAACATTTTAAAATGAGTATTTAACTACAGAGACAATATTTGCTTTGCAAAATAATGCATGGCTTTAAAAGAAAAAAATGAGAATCAAATGTCAATTTACTTAGATTGTGATACTTTTTGAAATCTCTCACTTTTATTACCCAAAATGCAATCATGAAAAGTTTTAATCCATACAAATAATACTGTAAACTGTTCACTAATTAAGAAATTAAAGCTAATGATAGTCAGCATTCCAATGCTAAATACATAAAATTTAAAACCAAACACAATTTTATATTGTTTACCACTGTATAGAGCGTTCTGATGTATACAACCCTTAAAATAAAATGATGAATGATAAAAAGCCCTATAATTAGAAGTTTAAGCTGTGCAGCAATGTCTGCCTATTCCAAAGTTCAAAACATTACAACCTTTAATGAGTTTTCTATTTCTGCTAACTAGCTGATTGAATTTGAAAATAAAGGAAGTAATTTAGAAGTAAAAATTGGGGTGGGGGCTTGCCAAAACAAGTCAACTGTGCTTTAAGAGAAAAGAAGGGACGAGGGATAAATTCTCCTGCCAGCCACCAGTCCACGAACCAGCCCCCACCTTCCCCTGCCTGATGCAATATGCTGTTCTTCAAATTAATACCTTTAGGCAATGGATTGTAAAACTGCCCCCGGCACAGATCAGTGTTCGTATTCGATTACAAATATGCGAGTTCTTCCCTTGCCAGGCAAACTGAAAAGCGAGTATCTATACAACAAACAAACCCCCTACTTACTTGATTTGTCCCATAGGACTGCAAGTTCAGAGCAATGTTGGCTCTCATTTTCCGGAGCCGCTCTCTGTTCATGCGCACCACTCTTTGAATGCCTATGGAAAAGGCGATTAGCAAAGCCTTCCAGTCTCTGCAGCGCTGTGGCTGTCCCTGTGCACTGGTTACAAGGTACCTCCTTCTGAGCTGCCATCTATACACACCGGTGACTTTTACAAAAGCAAAAGAGAAAATATCTGAAGGGAGCTGGACAACCCAGAGCCACTAAGAGCTATGCATGTGTCAAGCTTCCTGTATGCAGTGTTTTCTAACCACTACTCTCTTCTACTTCCTGTTAAGAAAAGCTCTATAATGTACTGGTTTATACTGCTGAAAGTCTCTTCTCATGTCAATCGAAAAGTGCTTTTTATAAAAAAATACGCAATAATTGCTCTAGCATGTTTTCACGGCTTTTTAATGCATCACGTATTTTATATTTAAATACACACTTTATGTCAAACTACTATAAACAACTTGTTCAGAAGTAAAGATCAGAAGGCAGATATATTTTTTTTAATTTACCACAACCATGCGTGAAAAAAGAAAAGTGACTATTTTGCAATTCTTCCCCTGTTATTAAGATGGAGTACTACCATCATCATAGCACACAAACAGTTGTAATCTAATCATTAGTAATCTCATGTTTTCAACTAAACAACTTTATAAGCCAAGGAGGTTACTTGCAAAAACTACTGAAGAAACTATTATTTTATTATTGGGGGGGGAAGTATTCTTTTCCTCCTTTGAGAAAAACCAGACTGAAGAAGTTGAATTCTAACATACATATAAACATGACTGCATTGTACTTGTAGTAGAACCCTAACTGGGTTCTACTTACTCCCAAAGAATGAGCGAAATGCATTTAACTTTTTCAGTAATAAAGTACCAGAATGACCAGTGTTGGCAGATCCTTATCTAGCAGCGTGCTCACTCTCCCAGCCCCAAAGGCAGCTGGAAGGAGAGTCACAAAGTCACGGTCACCAGCTCCTGACATTGCTTATGTAAAAGCTTTGCATGCAAGTCTCCTGGAATTGCGTAAGAAAGTTTTTTCATTCACAAGAAATTCAAGTATTTTCAACTGTAGAGTAAGTCTAGAAAGCATCATTCTTAATGCACAGAACATAGGGGAAATAAATTGAAAGCTGTATTTAACATTAAATTACATTAATTTGCAAATTATGTAATTTTGCACACTTACAACGCGTAATACTAAACATTCGTTTTTGTGAAAATGGAAACACACACATTAGGCAGGTTTCCCAGTATATCCTCTGCACATATAAGATGTGGCTTCTTAAGAATTTAGGCTATTCTTAAGAAAGATTGAAATAACTTTTCCACAATCTGTCTCCTGTCTTACAGTCAACACATGTTAAAGACATAGCTCTCATTTTTCACCACCATACTTCTCACTGAATAGTTTTCAAATGTCAGCAGATATCCATCCTTGGACATTACATAACTATTGCATAACAGCTCTGTGCTTCAGAAAAAAAACCCATAAGGACAAACCACCTATGATAATGATAAAACAATAAAAATGCCAAGGGACAGGCTTTACAAATTTGGCTACATTCCCCCAACAGGCACTTCCACAGTTGTTGTAATTGGCCTCAGTCAATGCAAGAGTTTAAATTTCTAGACTCTACACAAAGCACAGAAATGCCCTTTGCTTTCAGGCTCCAGAAACACCCTGGAAACGTAATTTCTTTCTCCAGCACCTGTTCAAAATTTGAAACCAAATTTCTAAACGCTTATATTTTGCACACTGGTTTGCAAATCTGGATGAGCACCTGCTATGTTGTTGGTGACCAGGCTGCTCTCCCCAGCCAGGGTCAGGCGCTGCAACCTTCCCTGGATCCCATTACAGGTCCTTTTCCACCTTACACCTTCCAGCCTTTTACCTGCTTTGTCACAGGATCAGTGCTGACTTCCATGGCAACCCGTCGGTTCAAGGCTCTGCTGCCAGAAACAAGAGCTAGTGAAGACCACGGGGATCCATTTGCCTTATCAGTGGTCACAAATAGGCAGAGGGGATATATTATGTGCCATATATAACCAAACACTTTACGATAGAGTAATGCTATGCCACCTTCCACAGAGCAGTATAAGAAATACTTAACAACAAGATGCTTATTTCCCTGCCTGGTGAACTTTCCTCCCGGGGCTGTAATAGCCCCTCTGGAATTGTACAGCTGTGCTCCTCTGTAGCTCACCGCAAGTCCCTAGGCATCCAGGGAATCCTTCCAAGAGACTATTATTTTCTCTGACCTTGGCTGTTTTCTCCAGTAAACAAAGCCACCTGGTATGATGGTGTGCTCATCTTGTCTCTCTCCTCTCCCATGGTTCTGAGCCTTCACACTACTGTTGTCTTATCTTTCACACAAGTCTTCAACTAAACCATTTTGTTTCCCTGGTCTCAGAGAGGGTAATTTACAAAATTCACATTACTTCACATTACGTAACTTAGAGTCTGCCAACCCTCCAGAGTCAACGGAGAGATGCGGGAACTGCCAGAGATCAACTCTGCCCACCAAAATTCAGAGCTCTGAATGCACCCAAGTGACTAACCTGGACACTTGAATTAGGTGCCAAAAATAGGAAGCAGAAATATCCACCCTCTGAGACCACAAAAGTGAACTGGTTTAAGTGAAAACAGGTTATCAAAAAGGGATTATTAAAAGATATCCTAAGGGAAAACTTGGATTTGTCAGAATTTTACAAACTACTGTCAGTGAACTCTGTTATAGAAGTTCCTCTTCACATGCAAAACATGAAAAGAAAGTAGTGGTCATATTTATACACAGATAGTAATACACTCTTCCTAATCTCGGAAATTTTTGGCATTGACTGGCATTGCCCAATGATAATACAAAATACTACCACACTGACTTGCTGCGAAGCCCACATCCCACATGGACATCAATGTCTTCAAATGATTGAAGATTTAAATTTAAAAATCAAATCATTGATTTTTAAAGGTGCAATCTCCTATTTCCTTTTACCTAATCTTTCATCTTATTGACATACTAATCTTCCGAATCAATGCAACATTAATTTATCCACACCAAGTATTTTGTATGTTACATACGAAGCGCAGAGTCCACAAGCTCCGACATAGTATCTTATGCCCAAAAGCTCAGTAATCAGCAATGGATGGTGCTTTATCAAAGTACCTGCTTGTCTTAGAATTTCCACTTGCTAGCCAGCACTGCTCTTCCTTAGAACAGTTTGTAAATCTTTAAATACAATTAAATGCTTATACGGACACGGGCAAACAGACTTGAGGTCATCTTACTCATGCTCCAAGCTGGAAGAAGAACCTGAGCCAGGTCTGACCTAAAGCTGTGCAGTGCTTGTGGTTAAGCTCGTATGCCCTCCCAAAAGAGCAAAAGCTGGCTGTGCTCCAGCCAGACCATGAACATCCAGATGTTCTACCTACTCAATGCAAGTCTCATCAGGTGTGTGTCAAACTGTGCACAGGTATGACCCATATAATATCAAGCCTGATTAGGTTCATTTAACTTTCACTGAATAACTTTTACTCTACAGACAGTCTCTGTGGCCTAGGAAACCTTTCTGTTACCAAAAAAATGGCCTACTTCAGGTCAGGTATCTAAAACAAGTAATGTTTGAAGACATTAATTAAGACTAGTCAGTTGCCATCCAGGTCTCCTATTGGTTTCTACAGCCAGGGAAGTGTTGAAAATCCACTCTTTGTTCGTATCTATTGCAAAATAAGCCCAAGCTGCCCAGGCTACACAGTGTATGTGCTACCTGGTGTACGCCAGGGAGCTCATAACCCCAGTGCCTGACCAAGCAACATTGGCACAGGGGCTCAATGCTGGTGCAGTGGTCGCCTTTGCCTGCAGAGCTCCATCTCTTCCAAAGCACTCCCAAACACTCAGTTCAAACCGGCTAGGCATACAATTTAAGGAAAGTGTTACTCAGAAAAATCTAAGAGAGAGAGTTGCTTCAGTGTTTCTAACCAGTTTCTAAAATTTCTGTTCTACAAGAGATAACGAAGCTCCAACTTCTTCTTGCAGCCAAAGTCAACACTGAGATGTTAAGAATTTCCCCGAGGCAGAAATTTTATTTTCACTAAATTCTAGCCACTAAATCTTGACAATATTTTAAAACACATTAGAACACCCAAAAAGGTGGGTACGAGATTCAGCTATGAATGTGAACATTACATGTGAAAGTTATAGTATTTTGATAAATAATATTTCAGTAAAAATTTTTAAGGTACTCTCCCACAAATCTATAAAAAACAACCAAATGATGATAGCCACAGAAAAGGGCTAACACTGTGGTCCTCTAATCTGATGAAGGCAACAAAAACATTTATACTTTTCCTGATGGCCAACCCAAAACCTTGTGTGCATTTCCCAGCAGCTGATGCCCAGTGTATCTCTCTCAACCACAGGTAACAACACACAACACTATAACCCATCCACAGACTTTTAGCTTCTTGCTGAAAAAGAATCAGGAATAAGGTAGCTACGCGGACAATTTCTTTTTAATAATTTCTGCTAAAATATCATTTCTCAATTTCTAAGAAGCAATCCTACCCTACCAGTCAATCCCTGAAAATCAATGATTAAGAAAAAGAGCACTCTCCTTTCCTCGAAAAACCTAGATGGTTGAGTAACGCCATGATTTGTACAGTCCTGCTTTAATTGAATACAGAAAAAGGCATACATTATCATTTTAAAATATTTAAAATGTTTCCCAAGTAAAGTTACCATGAAATCCCTGAATTTTAAAGAAGTACAAAATAGAAAAACATTAAAAACTACAGCACACCTATATATCTTTGAAATATATTTATTTTACTTCTAGGATCTAATGCCATACTACTTAGTTTCATACACAGATCTGAAATTCTCTCACACTATGTCAAAGCTGGGAGCGTCTTCTCTAGTGTTTAATGAAGGTTAACCATGAATTTCTTGCAATCGAAGACATACAGGAGTTTTTAAGACAATTAATTGTATTCCTTGACAGGACCTTGAAAAATGGATCCATGATGCAAAATAAATTTCAGATCACCTACAGTTAACTAAAATTTAGGTCTTACTTCCAAATCTTGAAACCTAATATTTTCCTGGTTACCTACAAAGCTGACTCTCAATCTGCCTGTTTACGTATGTTCTACTTCTCTTCAAGGGCTAAATAAAAAATATTCTTTTCTATCTTCTTATTTTAAATATTTAAAATTAGCATTTCTCCTTTTCAGTACTAGCCTTCATCCACAAGTAAAAAAGACACACTGTGACATTTTCTGCATATTTATTTTGTTGTAATCTATGGAAAAATAACTTAAAGAAACCTTATAAATGAATAATAAAGAACTTTTTTTCTAGAGGTTAAAAACAGTTTATTTATTTGCTTTAAAAACTTAAAAAAGGAAACATCGTTTCCTTTATGCATCAGTTATTTCAACAATGAAAGTCCAACTTTAGTATTTATTATTTATTACAAAAGGAGTGAGCAATGATTTGATACAAAGTGTTAGTGAGGGTTCCTCCATTTTTAAGAGCTTGAGGATCTTGCTGAATTTAGCAGGTCTCTTATTGACCAATAAAATATTTGTAAGTTGAAAAATGCAGTCAACACATTTAAGAAAAAGAAAATAATTTGTCTAATTTTGAATTATAAAATACAAGTTTATAAGCATTTAATAACTCTAAAATTTGTTAAAAAACCTAGAGCATTCTGTGTTATAAGCCTGAGGAAATATGTATGATATTTTTCTAGTTGTTATATAAACATTGAGAGAAAAAGGACGTAAAATGAAGTATACAGATAGCCATTTCATAACGAAAAAATAAAAGAACATTTTCATCAGAAATTATGAAATTAAAAACAATCCATTTTGAGTCTTTCCAGGCATGCATATTTCAGAAAGAATTATGGGTAGAAATAGAGGCAGAAAAAGGGTCCTTGAAAAAGCAGATGTATTTTGATTTTCACTATACGTCCAGCACTATGACACTAGCTTGCATTTCTTTTTAAACACACGGAAGGAAGAGCAGTATTTGCTGGTATCTTACAGATTTAATGGCTTTCCATTTTGAAAGAAAGATTTTTCAAAATGTATATAAACAAAATAAACACAACCAATAACTTTACTGTTTAATAAAACACAAGGAAGTAAATCCATGCAGTCTTTGTGTACATTTACATGCACTTTTTTTTTCCTAAAAAGGTTAACCCTTTCTAGAGAGCCCCTCTGAGAGCAGTACTAAGGCTGGGACTGCAGCACTTCTATAAATAGGACTGCCAAGAGGAAGTTGTTGCTATGGAAATGCTGGTCATATTTCTATTTTCACTCAGTAGACCTCTACTGGCATCTACTGTACACAAACTTAATTGCAGCAGACATCTAATACCTTCATCTCTCATCGGGAAGCATAAATTAAGGCTCGCATGGTCCAATAGCACCGTTTATTCTTTATCCATGATGATACAAAAGGAATAAAAAAATAACTAAGAATGTAGAGAAGAATAAACAAAAGGAAAAAATGTCAAACCCTCCTTGTATTCAGCATCTGATTTTTCATATGCAAGCTAAAAACTCTCACTATTCCCATCAGTTTTCTTGTCAGAATTTGACAAATTCATCATGGAAGATGATGCGATTTTCCATGTACACATAACATGGCAGCAGATCAAGTTTCCTCATTTCTATCAACACATATCCGGATATTTTGAAGTCAAATAGCTTGTAGTCATAGTCCAAAATCTAGTGTTGAGAAGAAGGGGACAGAGAACTCTTTCATTACAAGTCAAATCTTCCACAAAACTGTCCAACTTGCCAAAGAGAACTGGATTCCTCTCCTTTCTAACACGGCTCCTTCCTCCTTGCTTTTCTTAAAGCTTCCTTCAAGATGATGTACTCGCTGGTGCTTACGGTCTGGATTGTCGCATTGCAAGATAGAGGTTTTCAGAGTGTGAATAAAGATTACACAATAGCTCCATAATAAAACAAATCCTAGTGAAGATCCATCTTTGAAATAGTTGCTTTCACATTAAGTATAAGAAATCTTCTGAAAGTACTTGTAGAAATCTGTTTGGTCCATGCCCTTGCAGATCATAAGCTACTCAAATAACCCTCCATAATTACTTCATAGCAAGATAGTTCGACATACAATCACAAGTTTTGTACAAACCCTGTTACTTTTCACCAAAAAAGAAAGTACCCTAAGACCTGTGTAAGTGGTTCTTGTTATACTTGCATAAAATAGTTGTCTGCCAAGACCAAGTAAGATGCTCCTGGTTTTGGACAAATGAGGTCTAGAAAAAACAGGTAAGTGTGTGGACTTATTTAAATTAAAATCCAAGGTTAAATTTTGAAGAAATTTAGCATATGACCTCAGTAACTCTTTCTCTCTGAAAGAGCTAACAGCAGACAAAGGTTTTGGTCCACTTAATTTACAACAAGATATACTGTTGATTAATAATGAGCATTAACGGTTATTCATCAAAATGAGTAAGATGAAGTTCCTGACTTAGAAGAAACACCCTAAGAACTTGGACATTTTGCTCAATATCTGACTGGGTTGAAGGAGAAGCTACTTGCTTGAATTCTGGCCGATCTCCCATCAGAACAATGATGCTGGAGACCTGTCTCTCCCACAGAAACAGTAAAGGCTCCTGCAGGTAAGCAGCTGCTGTGGAGGGGATCTTGGCTACAGAAAGCTTCAGGCTGATGAGCTCTACTTTTTCTAGAATCTGCAGGTTTGGTCTATCCTTCCTTGGCTTAGCCACTTAGTTACATTAAGGAACTGCCCCAGAAGAGGCACATCAATGTTTGAAAACTGCTGCTCAGGACAAATTAAGCATTACGTGTCCTCAGTCAAGAGTGCCTCACATAACAAATGATAATTAAACCTGAGAGATCTGGGGGTCACGCTTAGAGCTAATTCTTGATATAGGCTAATGGGAGGAAGTGAGAGAATGGACAGTAGTAAAATGCTCACCAAAACTGAAGTCTTGTAGATAAAAATTCTTTACTATAGTAGTAGTTACACTCTGCTATCAGATTCTGTATTGTACAGTAAAAGACCAGAATGATAAATACTAGAGTAACTAGAATCATTTTAGTCCCTCTTTCAGGAAGCCTGTCTGCATTTTAAATCACCAGCACATTCCCTAGAGGAAAAAAAAAAACAAAACCAACTGACTCCACTTTGGGCTAAATATTTTAAATTAATACTTTGGTTTTCCTCCAAAACCAGAGTGTTCCCCGGTTATATGACATTGTCCTGGTTTCGGCTTAACCACGACAGACATTTAGGTTCAATTAGGAAAATATCCAAATAAGAAAGAAAGCAAAACCAAAGTTACTTCATCGGATGGGATAGTGCTTCTTCATAGAATGAAAGAGTACAGAGTGCAAATCATAATACAGTGGTGGCTTTCATAAAGTATGATCTAAAGTACAAAACATTTGGTCACGTGATGTGGAGGTACACGCGTGCCTCTACTTGTATTAGGAACAGATCCTATATTCCTGCGCCTTACCGCTAGACTACAGACTGCCCTGGAGCGTCCTGGTCCCTCCACTCCTACCAGCCTGCTCAGCTTCAGATATTCTACAAAACAGGGGAAAGACTGAATTAGTAGAGATCTAGCACTACCCCTCACAGCAGCTAGAGTGGAAAATTGTCACTAAATCCCTGAAAAGTAGAAGGGATGCTGCTGGTCCCAAGACAGGAAGAGGCTGTAGAATGTGTAAGAGGATATTTCGAAGTTTGTTAAACACTCCTAATACACACACTGTGCTAAGTAAGCAGTATCCCAGTTACAGGAACTTGCATTAATACAGAGGCATCAGAATTACAGCTCAGACAACAGGATTTCTCTATATACTGAAAGTAATTACACTAGGTTTACAGAATTTATGTTAGTCTGCACTTAAATGGAGTAACAAATGCCATCTGCTGGTTTAAGACCAAACTGTGAGGCATGAAAACTGTAATACCGAACAGTAAGTTTTAAAAGTACTCAGTCATTTATCTGTAATGTGTTGTATAAACACAACTAAATAGCTCAGGTTTTTTTAGAGGGGAAATAATTCACGCACCAACTTTCTAATTACTGGCTATTTTTCAGTGAGGTAGTAGCAAAGTGCACAGATCTTATTTTTTTTCCTATCTGTGATGGGGTTTCATTTATAAATTACAATTTATATCCAGTTTGCTTCATGTAAGGTGAATTTATTTATTAGCAGCCTGGATATATTCTTAAATAGTATTTGCATTTGGATATAACAGAAATCATTTACCAAGTTAAAAAAAAAAAACTTAAAATGAAACATTTCCCTTTTGCTATTTATGAAGTGCATTTTCCAGCTACTGGTAAGCAAGCAGGCACTTTACTTCTCAGTCCGTAGTATCCTTTGGCATTCCCAAGTGTTACTTTACAATAAAGGCCAAAACAACTAAAGCTTAGATGGGTGTCTTGAAATTAGGAAAACTTTTTATTGCAAGATGCAATTGACAGTAGGCAGAATGGTCAGAAGATCTATCTTTCACTCTTAACACTTACTAAGAATGAGAGAAATACATGACTACAAATGTATTTAATTTATTCTAGTATTTGTTTAAAGCACGGGAAAGCAGAAAGCACTTTCCAGGACAGAAACATTACAAGATTAAATACATAGCTATTTCTCTTCTTTTTCTTAATGTAAACTTGCCAAGATGCTGTTTCACTTGATATTTAGTAATACAAGTAAAGACAATTTTGAGAATAATAATAAAGAATTCATAAAACAAAATTCTAAAAGTTGCTATATAAATGTATTTATTCACAACACAGAACTCTGAGAAAAGCTTTAGAAGCAAGTTGTGCTGGTTTTGGCTGGGATAGAGTTAATTTTCTTCACAGTAGCTAGCATGGGGCTGTGTTTTGGATTTAGCATGAGAATAATGTGACAACATAGGGACGTTTTTGCTATTGCTGAGCAGTGCTGACACAGAGTCAAGGCCTTTTCTGCCTCTCACCCCACCCCACCAGCGAGCAGGCTGGGGGTGCACAAAGAGTTGGGAGGGGACACAGCCGGGACAGCTGACCCCAACTGACCAAAGGGATATCCCACACCATATGGCGTCATGCTCAGCACATAAAGCTGGGGGAAGAGGAAGGAAGGGGGGGACGTT
>NW_008794085.1:2697333-2724989 GCF_000699145.1 Aptenodytes forsteri
TTTTCTCACTTTTACTCTTCCGATTCTCTCCCCCATCCCACCGGGGGGGAGTGAGCGAGCGGCTGTGTGGGGCTTAGTTGCCGGCTGGGGTTAAACCATGACACAAGTATGGATAAAATACACTGTTACTTGTAATTCTCTGAACAAAATCAAACAATTCACATGGCATGTCAGCTCAGCATGCAGTATGAATGACAGCAGAGAAAAGATACAATACCTTAATACTGTATCTTCAAACAGCCACAACCTTGCAATTGCATTTTCACTCTCAAAGCAAAATGATCAAAGATTTTTTTAATAAGATCAAAAGAAATTAGTGATGTCCTTTACCAGCTTACAGGGAATAAGTTACAAGCTGTGCTAAACATACAAACTTAGCTTATTTTTAGTGCAAAATCAGTGGTTGATAATACATAACATCTTTATTCCAAGAAGTCTGACAATTCTGCATTTTGTTTAAAAATCAGATTTTCTTTCTAATAAGCAGGTTCTCATTATGCTGGCTAGCTCTATTATAGCTCATTATTAGATTACACATAGAACAAACTTTTCCACAGTTCAACAATATTTAAATTGATCTTAAAATATTTCTTTTCTTAAATGTAATATAAACTTTTAACTGACAGGTAAACCGACAGCAAATATTCCTGAAGTTGTTTTTTAATTAGATACAAAAACATCCATTAGTTGTAATTGTATTTATCTTTAATTTGCTTTAAAGAGAAATAGGAGCAAACAATAATTAAAAATGCATCCTGAAAATCACTGTATTTCATGCTGTGAAATGCCACTAAGAGTAGCTTCTCAAAGTAGGTCACCTCAAAGCACTGACACTCAACCCCATATTCTCTTCAACAAGGATACTGCAAGACTGTTCTATACCACTGTTATCCAAAGAATTCCCCAAACTCGTATTCAAGCAACATTTGACCACGCAGTTATCTTTCCCTTTGCCTACTGAGGTAATGAACACTCTAACAGGTAAAGAAATTTTTGCGGCATAGATCCAATGCATTTGATACTGAACAATATTAACTATCAAAGTTCACTCTCCAATTTTCTTTCCGCTGGTTTCTATTTCTGGTATTTAGAGAAATGAAATGTTCATGACAACGTAAGTCATCTCAACATATACACACCTTTAACTCCATTCTCACCTTAGTCTCAAAAGCCAAGAGACCTACCCGATAAGAAATGGCTGTCACAGACCCAGGAGCTAACAATTCCCAGGCAAAGAGCTTTCAGAGTCTTGCTCTGACCTTCCACAGATTAATTATAAATTGCTTAGGCTTATTACGTCATGACTGTATGTATGAAAGCAAGGCAAGAAAAACAAGTAACTATTCAAAGACAGGTTTTTTGTTTGTTTTTGAGATGCCACTGGTATTTCTTTTGATTTGTCCTGATCAGCAGAACTCCTGCAAAGAAACCCCACCCCAAACCACACACAGGAAACCTACGCAGGTCAGAATTTGAGAAATGTGACAAATGACAAACGTCCAAATATTGTCATCCTTAAATGAGAGATCTTTGCCAAAAAGTCTGCAGTCACAGAAATGTGCACGTCTGAAGTAACTGACAGCTTCACCGCACACCTCCACTGCAGATTGCACACACGGAAAACAGAGAATTTGCCTACACGGGCCTTTACCATTTGGGGGGATTCCCACTAATAACTGGGAATGTTATCCTTAATCTTGCAGTGATATGGGCATCCTATTCATGATTACTACTAAAAAAAAAAGTTTTGAATATTCCTATTTTGAATAGGTAAAGTCTACCTTACGATAGAATCATGAGAGCCCTTCTAATTTCTGGGAAGCAAAACCCCCTCTAATTTGCCAGAGCTGGAAGACACGTTCTCTCTTGAATTTATTATCTTAATTTACTTGAACCACTTTGAGAAAAATGCCTAAAGTTTTGTAACTAGCCAGAGGCTTCTTTTCTTCCTCCTGGAAGAACAAACATGTTTCACTTAGAGCTGCTCTCAGATGCTCATAACTTTTCCTAACAACCTCAACACAGAGTGGTTATTTCTGGGAGTCACATGGCATGTGGGAAGATTCTGGTTTTCTTCCAATTCCTCTCAAGTTAAACTCTACCCAAGAAAACTGCCAAAATGAGGTAC
Source organism: Aptenodytes forsteri (assembly GCF_000699145.1). Taxonomy (NCBI): domain Eukaryota; kingdom Metazoa; phylum Chordata; class Aves; order Sphenisciformes; family Spheniscidae; genus Aptenodytes; species Aptenodytes forsteri. The sequence goes on from NW_008794085.1 coordinate 2,699,462, forward strand.
CAGTTGCAATACATTGGGCCAATTTTTAAACTTATTTCCACTATAAGATCCACCTTCCTCCACTCTTGGGGGGGTGAGAGGACACACATGGCATCCCATTGAAGTGAAATATCAAAATAATGAACCTGGCAATTGCAACTACTGAGCCCTCTCCTCACCTTTCTTATATGATAGAAAAACCCCAATATTTTAATTACACAGAAATGAAAGCCTAAATGAATACTTATCTGAAGTGAAAAGGACTGCTTATGTATTATTAGGTAACCTACTTTGACATTTCCATTCTTTTGCCTCTGTAAAGACAACACTTTCAGAAGAAAATATTAACTGATTTATCAGCCAAATAAGGCAAATGACATATTATTGTAATTTTTGAAAACGCTGCTGGTACCTAATTTTTCTGAAAAGTTGTGAAAGGTCAACAACGCTAATATGCTGTCTAATGCAACTCTGCGTGGTTCCCGGGGGGCTTGTTGGGCATTCAGGATGTCAAACATGGCCAAGTTCTGAAGGTGAATGGCTTTTGGCTCCACGTTGAATGTGATTAGAAGTTCTACTCAGTTTGAAATCTACATCTGAATTACCTTTTCCTTGCCTTAAATCTATGCAACCCCTACTATATCCACTGAAGTAAAATACTACTTTGGCACACTGAATACAGTTTCTTATAGAACTTTTCAGAGGGTAGAATGAACAGATAGGTCCTGGAAAACACATCAAAATGGGAACATACTAAAGTAGTAACTTTAGTCCTTAATGATCCAATTCTGAACCTAACAAGGTGCTAAGGATGTTGGGGGGCTAAAATGCACATATGGAAAAATGGGTAGAAAGAGAAAGAAGGAAATGGGCAGGAGGTGATAATGAAGGAAATTTGAACTAACTCAAATTGTGCTTCTCTTTCCTTAGTTCAAACAAAAGCAGCACTAGAAGATTCATTACTCATCTGGATTTTGCTAACAGTTTATAACCTGCTCACTTTTTGTTCTTTCTGGAGAGTCACTTGACACAATTACTGGATTAACTACATCTCTGTACCATCCTTATTATCTTCAGGTATGTGTTCATTAAGACCTCTGTCCGTGAGCAGATTAAATACAATAGTAGTCCATACTCCATTGATGACTGCTTCAGTAACTCTAAATTACATCCACCAGCAGTTGGACTCGTCTGTGTGCAGCACTGGCCCCTATAGAGAACAGTATTCCAAACCCAGTAAAAATATACCATATGGATATCAAGCTCTGAAGGTATCTTATCTCCTCGTTTTGTGTAGGATAACCCAACTCATGAACTCTAGGAACAGAGCAGCATACTCTACTCTTGTAATTGAAAAGCTACACCACTAGTTCCGATTCAAGAACAATCTTTATTAAAGGCACCTCATTAATGTTCATCACCACCCTCCACCAAGACTGTAGCATTTAAAATTGTATATTGTTCATCAATCTGTTATTTCACAGAATTAACAAAGCAGACTTGGCAAATCGTCCAAAAGCAAATACGGGATACCAAATTTGTTTCCACCTTCTCTTACACTTGCTTCACACACATTCACTTGGATGTAGCTTATTGAGTTCCTTCCTAACACTCTACCCAGCCTACACAGAAAAGATTTATAAATCTAACCTAAAATCAGTTTCTCTTACTCCTTAATTACAACAACTTCAGCTAGAAGATCAAAGCTTTACACATTGCTGGAAAACTTGCAGCCTCATAGCCGTTCATGTTGAAACACAAAGTTTCTCTTCCTTCCCTCCTCTAAGGAAAAATGGGTATGTATACACTCACCCTAAGAAAAAGAAAAGAAAAGCTGATATCCTGGGTACAAATTTTGTTCTCCTTAAAGCAACCAGCTCAAGGAATATAGATAAGAACAGCATACTTCAGTAGAACTCCAAACAAAACCATAACTAACAACCCTGATAACAAAATGTTGGCAGTCACCTAGAATAGATATGAAAATAGCAGGGCAACAAACTCAGCACAAAACTTTAAATCTTCTCCTTGTCTACAGAGACAAATTCTCCTTGATACTATAAAAAAAATGCAACCCATGTTTCTTGGTAAGGATTTTAATTCTGAACATCATATATGAGCATCATTATATGAATATACATGTTATGCAGTGTTTTTGAAAGCCAGAATCTCTCTCTCCCTCCCTCTCATGGACAGTTTTTATTGAAATTATTTGTTTCGCTCCCTTAAAGAAGTGAATTCACATCTAGAGGTAAAAGTATACAGACACCCAACTGGGACACAGCCATTTCGAAGACAAGAGGCCACATATCACAGCCTGTACAGTGTGAGTGGGTGGCAGTGGGGGCACGCTCAGATGTTGTCTCTGCCTTTCTTCAAAGCATCCTTTTGCACCCTTGGTTTTGCAATCAAATAGCTCTTTGATATAATTTTGTTCCACATATTAGATATTAAAATATTTTTCAGTTCAGCCTGACTGCTCAATATCTCAAAATTTCTAATCATACATTCCACCTGTTTTCATTAATTTCTAAGTGTAGTCTAAAAATAATTGGTAGCCTGAAATTTAATATAAAACTAAGGCTTAAATATGGAAACAATTTCAAATAAAATTGACTTTTGTTTAAATTAAAAATAAGACTTATTTTAGTGTTTCATATGCTTAAAATGGCATCCTCAAGTTCAAACATTGTTGTTAATTTTTTTTTTCTATCAGCCAAGAAAATGGATTAACATCAGACTTCTGAGAGTAAACAATTTAAATTGGCTGACATATTACAGATTAAGAGAATAAAAAGTATACAGAAACAAAAGCTACATTTAATAAGGTCTGATTTTTGTCCTAAGTCAAACAAACCCCAAATTAGGGCCTCCTAAGAAAATATGTTGATTCAAAAGAGTGAAATACATCTTTTAAAGATATGATAGTAATTTACACCAGCAACCTTGAGATTAATTATTGATGCAACAGGCTGATATACAAAAGATAAAGGAAACTATGCTTTCTTCTTTGCTTGCAAATAATTAGTGAGCTGTTAATACACAGCTTAAAATTAAAACATTTTCCTATTCTCTGCCAATAAGTGTCCACTTCAGGAACAACTATGATACACACATGGGGAACATACGATATTAGAATTCACCAGAATGTCTCTGACACTCAGTCAAAAAAAAAAAATTTCGCAACAGAACTGGGGGGGGGGGGGAGGGGGGAAAGGAAAAAAAAAAAAGGCAGAGGAAGGGCTAACAGGCAAGGAATTGGGTCCTGATGCAAGACTGCATTAGGGAGCTGACACAGGACAGACCTAAAACTGAAACAAGATGCTGAGGAAGGACAGGGTGAGGGCTCTGCATCTGAAACAACTACTGTGAGTGGAGGCAAAACCTGAATTTGAGTGTAAGGTATAGAGCAAGAAAAGGCATCTTCACCAGTATTTTCCCAAACAATTAGAATAGCTTTATTTTCTTATGTTAAAAAAATGTCAGGTGCCAACTATGGCCTCATTAAAAAAAACAGAATCAGACAAAAAATGAGAGATGTTGTACAATGCAAGTCCCCAAGAGTGTAGGCAAAATTTTTCTAGATGAAAAGAGGTCTGCCCTATAACTGTTCATGAAGAAGAAAAAAGCCTAACCCCTCACTGCCCTAATTTTTCAGCCATTTAAACTTAAAGGACAACACTCTACATCTATATAAAATTCCACCCTTAATTCCGTTTTACACATTAATTTTAGAAGGTCAAAGGCCAAAACCTGATTGAACACAATCTCATTATCTCAACTCTTTTCATTTCAGTTCTCAAACCGATATGACAACTGAATTTAGTTACTGACTGCCAACTGTGCATAAATGAAAGATGAAACACCCACTTCTTTAATATTCTTCAATATTTTAGCAACTTCTGACTTAGCAACAGCTGACTCAGGATATGAATACCAAACTACAGATACACTTTGGGCATGCTGAGAAAAAAGAATGCCTCAAACACTAGTGTTTGTTAAATCTGTTTTACTATCCTCCTTAATTTGTATCTGATGTTGCTACAGATACTGATTGAGATGTTTAAGTTGTAAAACTTAGTGGCTGCAGCATGACTAACATGTTGATGTCTTTATATGAAATAATAAAAAAACACCCGACCTTGGGGTGCTATCTCTTCAGCCAGAGACAAGACTGCAGCATGAAGAGTGACTTCAGAAAACCCACATAGCACTACTGCTATTTGGCTCATAGGCTAAGCAATGAAAACATCCACAGTCTATTGTGGATTGTGTTTGTCAATGTTCGTCACCTAAGGGTACTCCCTTGGATCCCAAATTACAATGCAGTTCAGACTGCAAAGATAATTAATGTTCCTTTATCATGTTCTGTTAAATACTGATATCATCTCTGTGGTGCTGCTTGTCCTTGGTATTTTTGTCTTTGTAACTCTCAGACTGAATTACTACAAACGGCAATTACACAGATTTACACTCAAAAGCCAAACTACAATTAGCGTACAACACAACTGCATACTCAGATGCAACCAGGGAACCAATCAGTTCAGTAACATTTCATCTGCTCTCCTTAGATTTATCCATCTTATTTTACAGCTGCCTTCAACCTAGAAAATACTAAAATTCTTCACTGCCTTGGAGATTCTCTCTTACTTTATTCATTTTCAGGACTGTGATAATTTGGTGAGGTGAGATCCTGCTAGAAAAGGCCTAACATTTAACTTGGACCTCATGCGGTGGAGCCAGAGATCCCAATTGACCGTTACAAAGGAAATATTAACCCATACATAACGTTTGAGCTGTGACTCCATGATTACAGAGTAAGAAAGGTGAAGACTGTTTGCTTTCCATTAGTCAATATGTATTTTAATAACAGACATTTAATACGTTTTGAAAAGCTTAACATACACACAGGGAAACAATAATTATTTCTGTGGTGTTGAATAGAAGTTCAGAGAGAAAACATTTACAAAACAAAATACCACAATACAATTCTGAGCTCCTGACTTATAGCATACATCTCATTTTCCTTTGTAATATCAGGACATTTTCAGGACTGAAATGAAGAAGATGTAGTCTCCCCAGCTTGCTCATTTTGAAAAAGGATTTACACAATTCACCTGAGTTTTATTTCAGTTTTTTTAATTAATAAACATAAAAGCCTTGAAACATGGCCAGAAAGACCAATGGATAATACAGGACCCCATTAGGAGGCACTTTACCCAGAAATACATAGGAAACCTGCGCTCTGCGACAGAAGCCAAAAGTTTGCAAAGTACTTTCCCAGAGTCCATTTAGATTTAAAAATAGATAAGTAGTATTATGATACAGCAGTCACATGTGGTACATTTGATCTATTTTGAGCTAAAATTAATAAGCACTTTGAGAACGTGAAGTAAATTGATATACTAATTGCCATAAAATAAGGTATAGTTTTCTCTCTAACAGACTTGCCAATTTAAATGCATGACTGGCGAAAAAATGAAGATACACATTATTTTACATTACTAGAAGTGTTACTATAAGCCTACAGTAATTATAAGAAGTCACTTCACTGTATTGCTGTATGCCTAAGTCTTCTAAAAAGTTAACTGTTTAATAAATATTTGCAGTTAGTTGCTATAGTTTTCAGATGAAAGGTGCTTAATAGTGCCAACTAATTTTAAAAAGCTATTAATTCTCCTAAAAGCTGTACTTTCCGTAACAAAAATTCAGAAATGGTTAAAAGCAATAGGACTGCTAAGCCTGACTGCATTGCCTCTGCCTTGTTTTTCCGGAACATCGCGACTGAGAAGTAAGGATTTAGACAATCATATGACTCCCAAGTTTAACAGCCTAGATTTTCAGTGCATCAAGCCTAAGTAGGAAGGTCAACAAATACTGTGGTTTGACCTCGGATAAGAGCCAAATCGTATCTACAAACAATTTTCATACTGTGATACCATAGCCCGATGCATTTCTCTTATTCTTACAAAACACAGACGGGTGGGCTTTTAATGGGGTTTTTAAGAGTACTTCCGAGTTTAGCAAAAGAGCTTCCTAACAGTCCCGGCAAGCAAAGGCTTATCACCAGTACCTATTCCCTTCTCACGATCCCAAGTTTTCTTTTTTAAACTTGAGGTAATATCTATACAAACTGATGTCTTCTTAGAATTTTTAATAAATTCCTTCAACTTGAGCATAAAAAAATACAAGCTACAACATTTGTCACTGAAAAAGCTGTGTTACCCCTTTGCTTTATTGTATGTTCGATAAATAATAAGCAGAAATTCAACTGACATTGGATAAAGCGAACTAATCCGCTATCAACCTATTGTCATACTAAGGATGAATATTTACGAACAAAGGCAGTAACTGGCTAGTAAAAGTTACTGCCTCTTTATAGGAAGACATTTACAAATAAAACTGTAAACACAAGTACTTGTCTGTGTAACTTACTTTAAACAGTGTTTTTAAAACATAGTTCTCTGTTTGTATTTCATATTTTGGTATTCAAAAGCATTAAAAAAAAGTCAGAATTAGCATCATTTTAGTAACCTCAGCATGGCCCTCTTTTACACATGCTTTGTAACAACAGATATAGTCATGTATTCATTTTTCCATGGACTGATACCTCCTGCCGCACAGCGTACTGAACTGCCCTGGCACTCATTCAGGATTAGGCGGTGAAGGAAATGTATCTGTAGGGCTCCTTTGTGTAGGGTGGAAAGATCTACACAACTCTGGGAAGCAGCAGGACATGCTGATGATGAAGGCCACTGAATGCCGTCCTTGAGGCGTGGACACTATCCCTGCTCTGTGACAGGTTCCTTAAACCATACTATTTTCAGCTGCATGTACTGCTGCTTTTCTATCCCCCACAATGACCAAATGGTATTTGGGTGCCTGTTTCACAAAGAAGAAGAAACAATTGTAACTGCCACAGAAATCTATATAACCAGCACCTGAATACTATTATGTGCCCCAAGAAGTAAAGGCTTTATCACATCAAACAGGGCTCCCTAAATAAAGGGAAACATTTTACCTTTATCTCTCTGTGTCTTAGTTCCCTATTCGTAAAATGGGAATAAGAAAACCTCCTCATTTAGCAGGATCTTGTAAAGGTAAATTCAGTGTTTGCAGAACAGTTGTATACTAAGATAACGATTTCTGTAAAAAGCTCCCAAGGAAAGAATAATGTGCAGTAAATAAGGCAGACAGACATGCAGTGAAAATAATAAAGAAAAGATAAATAAAACTTGCTTAAGGAGTACTGCTCAGTGTCCTGTGCACTGAAAGTAGCAAGATCCTTTGGGCGTGGGGGGGAAGAAGGAGCATATAATGATACAATTTTCTCTCTACAACACATAGGTGCAAGGGAGCTAAAATACAGGGCACTGGGTAATTTTAATTCTGCATTTCCTGCTTTTTAAAATTTCATTTTGCAACATTACCATTTTTTCTTTCTCATTTTGATTACAGAAACTTAGAGATTTTTAAAAAAAGAAACCTAAAAGCTAGGTATCACCTTCTGGCATCACCTAGATTAAGAGGTGGTTCATCAGCAGACCCTCCCATAAACCTCTGTCACGTCAGCTATGAAAGTCTCTCTCAGAAAAGTTTTCAAACAGAAGAATGGCAAATTTTTAAAATACTGGGTACCTTTCATATTCCTGATGATAAACAGTTCGATTGATCTCCTTGCCTTCTTTTCAGATTTCTTCCTAATCTTTACATTTACTTTACCTGCACTATGATTCTGAATGGTACCCAGTACATCTACAGCCACAGAATCTTACGATTCCCTAACTCATAACAAACACAGGAATAAAACAAAATTGTAGCATACCAGTTTAAGAACTCTGCAATGCCAAAATTGCTAAGATTTCAAGGCTACTTGAACATTTCACTTTACAGTACAACGGAGAAAGTTGGTCCGATACTGCACTGAAGAATTATTTTTTGTTCCACAAAGTGATTAGAACAGCAAGAACATAAGCAGGGAGGAAACTATGGTTTCATTTTATTCTCTATCCACTGTATTGCTAAACTTCTGGTAACATATCAAATCAAATAACTTTCACATAGAACTTCAATAGAAAATAGTTTGAAGTGATGTGTGTGTGTTATTATATAAATTCCAATCTGAACAAAAACATAATGGAGACATAAAACTAATCTGGCCGAAAACAGACCTAGATAGAAAGACAGCTTGAAACAAAGGTGCAACAAAAAAAAAAGGTGTGTATGCTAATTACATCTGAAAGAAGTTCAAGAAGAATCTAAGAAGAATACATAGGAATAAGAGAAACAAGTTCAATTCCTTAACAAAAACCTTCCCGCTCCTCCCATGATACTGATTTTAATTTGCCCAAGCAAGGAATCCTCCAATTGTTATCAGAGCTCTATGACCATAAAAGTTCATTTTTAAGCTGACTCTTTATTCGTGGACAATAAAGGTCTGACAGAACTGGAAGAGTTGCACCAGAATTTTTTTAAAGCTTATAAATTTATATAAGAATTGCGAACTTTCTTAGCAGCAAGAAAGCATCAGTTTTGCAAAATAAACTGACACACTGTATACCTGGTGGCATGTGATCACAAACTCTAAGAAGCAGTTTCTATAGAGAAAGCATATATTGGTATTTAACTGCCCAGGAAAGGAAACGGATGTATCAGTTGAAAATTCATGTTTGAGCTTGTTAATATAAATAATAAACCATTAAATCAAAAGCAAAGAAATATGACTAGGTAGTACAGCAAAATAATATTCAGGACAGTACATATCATTACAGCTGTAAGTCAGTCAAGAAAAAAAAAACCCAAACATGCTGCTTACACAAATGCACACTGCTGCCTACTTGACCTCAGCTGGTTACCTGTTTCCATCATCCACGCACCAGTTGAATAGAAATAGGCGAGATGCCACTCTCTGCAGGTTATCTCGATTCAATCTCGGGTATTTACAAAGAATGCATAAAAGCCTACCTCTACAAAGAAGAAATGAACCTGAGAAGTCCGTAATAAGGCTTTTTCAGCCATGCTCAGCCAATAAATACCTTGCTAAGTTTTTCACAGGCCATGTTCCACTGTTTGCTCAAACTGCATCTGGAGCTTTCTTGCTGTGTCTTTTGATTCTCCTCTCAGAAACACACATACACACATCTTCACCAAATGATATCCAAGTACACTCCTCAAGTGCTATAGTTCTCCTTCCTGAAATATTTCAAAAGTGTGCTGCCTGGTTCTTTTATTTGAAAACATTAATTTGACTGGTTTGAGTTTTGGTGAAATTTTTTTGTTTTATTTACCAAGAATAGGAAAGCTGCATTTCCATCCTTCACTTTCACTAAAAATTTATCCAACCCATAACACCACAAGTGTGATAGCAAGAAGAGGCAGCAAAAGAAATGTTATCTCCAAAGGGTTTGAATAAACCTATTCTTATGAGGCAAAGTAAGATATTGAAAACCACACTGAAATAATGTAATCTTTACTATAAGCAAAGCAAATTTTATCTAGTAGTTAAAAATACTAAAATGCAAAGTTTTTAATCTGAAATAAACAGCAGTTTTTACTACTTAAAACATCCCTATTATCCTGAAATATGAGGTTAAAATATCTTCTTGAAATACAAAGAGTTAAAAAGTACCCTATGACACCTTGTTTCAACAAGACGTATGTGTCTTCTTTTTAAAAGTGGAAATGTCTTCCTGATTACCTGAATAAGTGCAAGATTTGAGGGGTAAAGTTCGGTAAGAATGACAATCTTGGCAGCCTGTGGTAATTTCTACACTAGATTTTAGAAGACAGAAGACAAAACAGAAAAAGACAGACACATGGTGTTATAAACACCTGTTGGCAGGAAAGATACATCCCAAATTCAACATATTTTCTTTTAGTGAGAATACTAATAGTGCTTGTGATTAAAATCACTTAATGGAAAGAACTTAACAGAAAATACTCTTCAATAAAGATATTCACATTTTTGATGTTGCTACATGTACTAAAATAGAAGCACTGAATTAAGGCAAACTGTCTCAATACTCACAAAATAATTTGTTCCTAAGCTAGAGTCTCTTTGTGAATAAATCTCCAAGAAATACTGCATGATGAAACTTGGATTAATGAAAATGTTGTACTTATACACTAACAGAACACCAGATTATCTGATTTCATTGTAAAAAGCTTTTCAGTTTCTTAAAGTGAAAATGACTTCTTAAAAATGCTTTTGTTAAGAGGCTAAAAAATTCATTGAGGTAAGAAAAAAAATTAATTGTACCATACTAGTGTGAACAGGTGCCAACAGAAGAAAAGCAGATCCCTTACTCATTAATGAAATAATTTTTAAAATTCAACTTTGAACATAAGTGTCCAATTTTTTTCTACCCTTAACCAGACACCCAAATTACAAAACACAACTACCTTACCACCACCACTAGACTGCCAATGATTTATGGTCTATTTACAGGGAGGTTACATATATACCATCATCTTCTGATCAAAATTACTGCTGTTTGGAATAGGAGTATCATCCATACATTCTGAGATTCAAATGAAAAAATAAAAAATTTATTTAAGAGTATAAATATTTCAAATACACTTTATTTCCTTTTATATAAATTTAATAAAACAAATATACCTGATTAAAAAAACCCACCACATATTAAAAGACCTTCCCTTGAAACAGGCTTATTATTTTGGTCGCTTTGTCAAAAACAATGATTAAGATGTGAATGGAACAGTAACTGGCTGTCATCTCCACTCTTTTGTGCGTTTACTTGAAAAAAGGAAAACTGATCTCTGATTTCCTGTAGTATCTCACATAACTCTACAGAATATTAACGTATATTACAGAATTTTAAATTACTAATACATGAATGCTTCAAGCTGTAACTGTTGATATATTAACTACCATTTCTTCCTGTTTTTCTAACTTCAACTCAAATGTATCACTCGCCAACATGTATCTGTCAAAATACAATAAAATGTTTACAAACAATGACCTTACCTAGAGCATAATTAACATTTGTTGTAATAAAACTGTTATCCTTCTCCTCACTTTCTTTAACCTGAAAAATCAAAGTGGTGGCAGGGGCGAAATTTCCTCTTCCCCTTGTTCAGAGATTTTCCTTCAGTTATTAAGTGAATTCCATCTATGCATACAGTAAATGCATACTTCAGTATAAAGAAGCTATAAATACTAGGCTACTGTTAGGACTACATTTTTGCCTTCTTAAACTGTAACAACTTGAAGGACCAGATTTATATCTGCCTGTAGGTCATCTTTCAAAACTGTTCTAATTTTGCTGTCCCTTCTTAAACTCTATCACCACTGAAGAAGTACTCGAGAAGAACAATTAGCTGGAAGTACTTTTTAAACAGCAACAATGAATTCTAAGCACAATATTTTAGTACTTCACATAGCAGTCCTCTACAAACAATGTCTAATTCTAAGCACCCTATTTTAGTACTTCACATAGCAGTCCTCTAAGTTCAGTTCTAAATTATCCAACGCTGTGACAATTAAGCTCTGTTTAGACCACAAAACCACACCAGTAAGAACAGACATCTATAAAAATGAAGTATTGTTTTCATTTGTGGTTCCAGATTGTCTCCTATCAAAGGATACTACAAAGTTGTTGCTCTAATTCTAAGCACCCTATTTTAGTACTTCACATAGCAGTCCTCTAAGTTCAGTTCTAAATTATCCAACGCTGTGACAATTAAGCTCTGTTTAGACCACAAAACCACACCAGTAAGAACAGACATCTATAAAAATGAAGTATTGTTTTCATTTGTGGTTCCAGATTGTCTCCTATCAAAGGATACTACAAAGTTGTTGCTGCTGCAGCAGACAAGTAATTATGACTTGGATAACCCTCCTCCAAATACACAAAGAAACAAGAACCTCCCAAACAGCAACCGATGTCAGCAGCATCTGCAATTTAATCTTTCATGAGAGAATATGCTCTGCCATATGACGAAACACCAGAAAAAGTTTAATGCTACCTTTTATTCAATAGTTCTTGATGCAACCACAAATAGGGAGATTTACTGTTTCATCATATTCTTGGAGTACAAGTAAAGGTCCAATGGCCTCTTGTCAGCAAGGAAGCGAGGGTCCCAAAAAAGAGTAACATTAAGAGATTTGCTTAACAGAGGATGATCAGACCTTTTTTCCTACCACATCAAGAAGTTAATGCTCTTTATTACCAATAAAGAAAAATTAGGCTTTTATGTGTGTCAACAGGGGGTTTTTGTTTGGTTTTTGTTGTTGTTTGTTTTCTGCTGTGGTTTTTTTTTTTAAACACATAACACTACTGTACTTCTGTATTTTGGAAGAGGAAAAATATTCCTCATGCTATAATGCGATTGCTGCTACCTAGATCATTAGTAAATACCTAATAGGGACTAATAATACTATTTCTTTATTCTCTGGCATCTTCCTTCTTCAGTATTTACTACTACTTTGACTCTCAGAAAACTGCCAATGTTGTGTCTTACACCCATAATACTGAATATATTCCGTCTTTTGCAACTGCAGTATACATTTTCCCCAAACTCACTAAATGTCTCTTTCATGATTAAATGTACATTCAACAAGAAATCAAAACTGCTTTTCATATAACTCTTGCCTTCTTCAGGCTATCCAACCACCACCGTGCCACTTGAGAGAAATCCAAATTCTCACCACAGCTCTATTTCTCATAAATGTACCTGACCTCTATCCTCTCCTCCCCAACTTGCAGTCACTTTCTCTACACCCCTCTCAAGTGCTGCACAAGTAACAATCAATCTCAAGCTCAACAGACTTGCTTTGCTACTCAGCTTCTCCATAACATGTCACAGAATCATAGAATACCAGGTTGGAAGAGACCTCAAGGATCATCTGGTCCAACCTTTCTTGGCAAAAGCACGGTCTAGACAAGATGGCCCAGCACCCTGGCCAGCCGAATCTTAAAAGTGTCCAGTGTTGGGGAATCCACCACTCCCCTGGGGAGATTATTGCAATGGCTGATTGTTCTCATTGTGAAAAATTTTCCTCTTGTGTCCAAGTCCAAAGGGACGGCGTGTGAAAGGCTTGTATTTATATCCTTTCTGTACTGAACATCTACTACTCTGTTTTCCCAGCCACTGCGTTTTGGGCTAGTCCTCTTAACAAGAAGACTGGCAGCGGAACAAGTAAGTTTGTATGTATTAGTGGAAATGAATGAGTCAATTTAGTTGGTGGAGAAAATTACAATGTTCTGAATAGAACTGTGGAAAACCAGCCAACTACTATTTTCTGTTTGGTATTATTTTCACACAAAGAAAGGCAGAACTACCACAAGTTATCTTTTGAAAGAAAGGGCAGTAAGGCTACAAACTTTACTTTCACTTTAAATGAAAAATACATCCTGCAGAAAATCGGTATCTTCACCATTAAGTGGAAAATTCAGTTCAACTGCAGAAAAGGTAAATGCAAGAGGTGCCTTCATTTTTCTTGTCGAAGATCATACTAAATTTGCAGTGCTTATACCTCTAGCCTTACTGTATCATTTAGGCTAGCTTCGATCTGGTTCTTTCACATCTCTCATTGTGCTACTGCACAGATCTGCATGTCTCTTCTTCCTCCTGTTACTCCCTACTCACATGCTGTACCTAAAATGAGTGTGTATGTATTAGTCATCTTCCAGTGTTATCTTCCTAATAAATACTTGAGTAGATTCTGGAATAATTAAAAATATGAAGAGGAAAGCTGGTGATCCTTTTGGTAACTTTGTCAAAATAAATTTTGCTCTGATGACCATGAGGGCAATCACATTTAACAGAACTAAAATGTTACAAATACTATTTTAGTCTCAGAAGTAAGCAAAAATGGGACAACTTTTGCTGATAGTATTTGAGAATGGCATGGTGATGCATATCATTACAAAAGCCAGTCAGCAGCATCTCTGGTTGAAGAGAAGGCTCCAAAGAGCCCCTCTCAGGTTAACATATCTAAAAGCTTAGATCAACACTGTGCGACGCTAGCATTTTCTCCTTCCCTTCAGTGAAATGCTTAGTACCTTTTCTTCAGTGACAAAATCCACTTACAACAATGTTTGACCCTTCTTTTCACATCCCTCCTTGTATCAGTCCAACACAAGGTGGGGCCATATTTTAAGAGGCCCACGAAATTAATGGGTTAAAATAGCGGAGCCCGACAGGAGCAAGGGTTTTAACCATTTCGGTGACACTTCAGAGCAGTCCTCAAACAGCTGTATCAGCACAGGAGGAGCAGCAAATTGTAGCTGCGAGCAGAGCAGCAGGGGTGATCAGGGCAGGAATTTTTCAAGTCAGCTTTACTGCCAAAGAAAATTGGTCATGTAACTACTCCGTAAGCAGCAAGTTGAAGAAAATTTCGTAATTATAGCCTCAAACCTCAAGTTGGAGACAATACAACCATGGCTTGGGTTTGTTTTCAAAAACCATCACACCAGCAAAAATCAGGTTCTACTCTGAAAACACAGCTCTTTTCCAGCAGAAACTATAAAATTGCTTCTAAAAGAGGTCCTGAAAAACCATTCTAAGTAATACCAACAAGTAATTGCGGCTATAACTGATTTAGAAATTCAACCAAATGATCATACAACACTGTCCTATGGTTGAAAAGCACAACAGTTACTTGGCCAAATTATGTTCTATATTCCTGCTATCAATTACTTAGCAAATGCTTTTCTATAATAAATGGCATAGTTTCAAGCATCTGCTTAAAAAAAGAACAAACAAAACAAAACCCAAAACCACCACCACCAAAAACCCCCAACTCTTCTGAAAGGAACAGCTTTATAATATCAGTTTAGCTCCCAAAAATAGCAAGGTTCTAAAGAGACACCATTCATTAAAAAAAAATAATCCTGTTTGAAGGTATACAAGTAGCACCTACAATTATCATGATAAAAAGATCAGACAAAAAGTACCACTTTGGTACAGAAAACAGACTTCTTCAGTGCAATGTAAAACTGTCTTACGTCAGACTACAGGAAAACATAGGCGAGGACTGCTAGGAATACAGTTAGGTGCACAAAGAAGATTAGGACTGTAGGTAAATAAGGGACTCACCATAACAGCTATCAGCTATCAATGGAAAACGCTAAAGATAGCTGAAACTACAACACGCCAAGTATACCTGGCATCTGTCGCACAACCCAAAATATGGAACGTGGCTTTGGGTATCTGGCACAAAGCTAGTCACCGGTGCCCCGACCTGCAATGCCACCTTTACAGCAACAGCGTAACTCCTGGTTACAAGATTGAGGGAACTGTAACACCAGCAGAAGACTGTTGTCCCTGTGATATACACATGCTTCCCCACACAGTATTTCAGTAGGCTTCATGACATCCAGTTCATCTTCACACCTCATCTTGGAAAATTCCACTATGCACTCATACTTCACTATCTCACCTTTTGCCCTGCCGAGACAGCAGGAGACAGGATCTCCTACCATCAGAAGAGGCAAGACGCCAGGTAGACCGGCTTGTACTCTGGGCTAAATCCAGAGCCCAGCCAGGAAAAATACTTTAAAGAGATGGGCACATCCATACTGCTGTTCATGGGGTCCCGAGAGTTTAGCTCCCTCTGGGATAAGGTGGAACACACATGTGTGCCGTGGCCTGAGTGGGACAAGCGGCAACCCCTCCTCCAGCTTCTCCAAAACCTCTTATTAAGATGCTCTTCGCTCACTTTTATATTTATACACTTCCCCTCGAAGGCTCTACGTGATGCAGGATCTCTTCATCAACTCCACTGGCTCTCACCAAGCTGCAACTAGGAAGAAGCAGCTTCACAGGATGACCCTGACACCCGTGGCATCTACTTCCACCTCCTCAGGCAGAGCATCTCTGGCCAGCGTTCACCAGCTCCCTCTTCCGGGACAGGAGAACGGGGACAAGACCCAGACCGTACTCTGCTTAGTGCTCCCTTTGGCTCCCTATTTTTTACATTTCTTGACCCACACTCCTCCTCCTTTTGCCAGCTGTTGCCTGGTTTCTCTCCATTCTCTTTTTCTGTAGTTCCTCATTCTCAAGGAGGGCTCTAATGATTTATTAGGAATAAATTGTTATCTGTGTCTAATGAAAAAGCCAATAGAAAGTGGCTGCTTAAGAAAAGCAAGAACAGGGTAAGCATAGCACACTTCTCACTTCCCATGCCACACACAATTTTACAGATCATACCCTCTGTCTATTCTAGATAGATGTCACTTACATAGTAATTCTTCATATAGAAATCATTCAGTACCTTTTGCCATCCTTGCCAACCTTTTCCTGAGCATTCACCTTAGATGCAACACGTTTGATATGTTTGTTACCTACAAATGGTAACAAATGTTACTCAGCAATGAAAACAGAAGGAGAAAAAAAACCCCAACCTGTGGACACATTCATTTAAAGTTCAAGCATGTTCTACCTTGGAGTTCAATATCAAAAACCTAAGTTAATATGAAAATGAAATAAATTCTGCATTTGAATATTAAATGAGCAGTTGGATAATGATGTAGGTAGAATCAAAAGAGCAATCTTTTGGCAGAAAGCGTGTCATAACAATAGAAAAAACGTAGATAGAAATTGAACTGTATTAGAGCAATCTGTGTGAAAAACTGAAGCTAATTTTGGTTTTGTGTCAGTTTTGCATCCGATTGTTAGTCCCCAAGAAATTCAAAGCAGAACAAAAAAATCTGCTAATTTGCAAAAGAACCAGCAGACACCATAAGAACCATTACAAAGCACTACACACCCTGAACCTCCCAGGCGATTCCACATCCCATGAAGCTGCTGTGGACTTACACTAATGGCAAAACTTGTTTTGCAATTTGATATTCATATAGGCTGCTAAAATAAGCTAAATGATTTAGCACCTTATTTCACTCTGAAGTTCAGTTCACCTAAACAAGTACCACTAAAATGTAGACTTTTAAGCCAACGGATAGAAACCAGCTTGACCACAGGATGCACTGTTGCAGTCTACTGCTTTAGGTTGTTTAACCCGTAATTCCCAAAGCAGAGTACCAGTGCTGGGATCTGCAGTGCATGCATAGTGCTGCATTTCAGTGAGACCCCCCCTTCTCATTGCACAAGTTTTCACAAGGACCAAATGTATGACTGAAGCATTGAATTTTTAAAAACTGCCTGATATAAAATAGTCCTTGACAAGTCAATGAAAACATATCTCCTTTCATCATAATGACACCTAGTAGAAGGAAATACCATGATCTTTCAAATTGGTTTGGCATGATTTTAGCTATGTAATGCTTTTTTTCACTCTCACCACCTACCCTGTTTTTCAATGAGAAACCCTGATCAAATCTATGGATCAGTTAATAAAATGCTTGAATACAGGTAATTTGCATTAAAACCTTTACCTTCATGATAGACTTTGGTGCAGTTAAGTCACATTTTTCCCCTGTGCAAAGTAAGGCTAGATTATCATATGCTTAACAAATTAGAATTTAATATACTATAAACCCATTACTGTTACCTGCTACAAGACAAACAAAGAATTTCACACTGCCTAATATCATAGTAATCAACACTAACCTTAATTACTATTACAATGCACCTGCTGATGTATCTGAGTACGTACACCCTTAATTATGTCATTTCATAAGAGGGAAGAGCAAATGGATTCTGGGCACAGGCAAAGTAACAATCTTTTCTATCTTTAAAGTTTCGTTCTTCGTGCCAGAAATGCAGTTTCCTTTGTTTTAATTTCTTGAACCACACTGCAGCTGTGGAAGTCTGTGGGTTTACAGACAAGTGCTAACAGCAAGTGCAGTAGGTTAACAAGTACGTACTTGCTGGAAGCAGCTTAACTTGAATGAAATAAAATAAACAAAAAGTTCCTGATGTCCTCTGTTTAAACTTTACAGTATTTTTAACAAAAGGATAAAAGTTAACAAGAGACAGAGGGATAACAAAACTAACGCTTACCTTTACAAACCACCCAGCAGGTTAGATATTCATTCATCTAACAATGTGTTGAAGGAGGATTTTCTATGCCTCTTGTTCTAACATCGCAGGTAAGATATCTTACTATTTCAGTGTTAGTCTATCACACAGATACCATATCCCTCAGAAGAAACCGTCAGTGCAAGGTAGAACAGTAATTCTCTGCCCTTCCTATGGGGAGAACTTGGCTCAAAATGCTCATCAGGCTTTCTCTGGTAGAGAACAGCTATGTCATGGAAAAGATTTTTGCTTTCTCAGAGTCTGGAGGCACATTTGTCTCTAACATGCAGAGTGTATTTATATACCTCTATGATTTTCTGAAAGATTTTCTAAAACTCTCAAAACTATGGCTCAAAACTATAGATAGATTATATCCCAATATAAAGAAACACTGAAAACAAACTGGTTGTTTAGCCTGAAGTCATAAAAATTGTGGCTTTAAAAAAACAAAACCCAAAACACAAGGTGTTTCCACACCTTTACTACATGGTAAAATGTTAAGCAACCCATACAGTTAGCCTAACCCTTACAACATGTGTATCTAGGATTATATACCAGAACTCATTATCTCACAAGCTAGCAAGCCCTCTACGATTATAGATGAACCTCTCTGGGCAGGGAATAGTAGAAAATAGTTTAATGAATGAGAAAATGAATGAATGAAATAAAAACTTTGGTACATTTCTTGGTTTGAATATCCAAATGGTAAAAAGAGAACTGAAACGAAATAAAAAAAACAAAAAAAAATCTTCTAAAATATTATTGTCTTAAAGATCCACAGAAGTGCGGAGACGGAAAGAAGCAACGTTTTGCTATATTCTTCTCTATCTTCATGTAACTCTAAAAGCTTGAAAAAGCCAAGTCCAGCTACTAGGTGCTAACACCTCTCACTAAAAACTTCAAGCCTTGAAGTAATTCATTATATGAACAAAGCCAGATGGGAAAGGGGTAGTTTGGAGTAACCATTTTTCCAAGAAGTTAGCAGGGTGAGTTCTTAGGAAACTGTTGAGTTCATCTAAGAGCTCAATGCTAAGAAGAGAGACTCCTTTTTCTTGCCACCTCGCTATTTCATTGCCAACAGTGCTTTCATCGCTTCCTTTGAATCTGTCTGTTGCCATCTGACACCTCAATGAATTGATTTGGCATGCAAAATAACTATAGATAACCCAAAGGGATAAAAACCACATAGTTTTCTGCCTATGTAAAACAGCTTATCAATAGATGGGAAAAACACTAGAATTGTGACCCAGAAGGGTCTAGGAATAAAAATGTATTTTTCAATGGTACAAGCCACCAGATGGGCTCAGCTGTTTTGTGAAACCTTACTCTTAGTGGACGTTATTCTGCTGTGACGCTGAAGAAACAGCAAGCAGGATGCCAAAGAGACAGACTCAACTGAGCACCAAAGAGACTGTCGTCTACCAGTGCCGGTTCCGAACACCACAGGCAGGGCTACCCCGGTATCTTCCTTTTAGCTCCCTGCATAGCAACGTCTACAAATGTACCCTTAAACTGCTTCATCCCGATTGTCCTGCTACACAGACTACTAGTCTCACTTTCATCTTGTATTTCTCATCTGTCTGTATTCACCTTATTATCCAAAAGAGAACATGTGGGTTTCGGAGAATAAATTGTCTGTTTTGTGTTTGTACAAAAAAAAAAAAGGGGGGGGGGGGGTCCTGATTCATGAGACTAGCCCTTGAACACCAGGATAACACAAATAAATAAAATTACACAGAGGATAGCGTGTAATCCTTTCCCAACCACAGCCGGGGGGGGGGGGGGTTAAAAAAAGGAAAAAAAGAAGGGTGATTTTATCACCCTTTGCAACTCCTAAAACAACACATTTCTCACTCACTCACCTCCTCACAGCTCCACTGCTACTTTGTCCTCTCCCCCATTCCCCAGGAAACACTTCTACCTCACAGCATAGAAACCATGTATGGTAGGAAAAGACTTGCAGTACAGCCTGAGGCCACAGCACCACAGCTCTCCTTTCGGCAACAGCAGTAGGTCAGGCAGCCCCTGTTTTGTGCCCGCTATCCAGTCTCACCTCTGTGCCATACACCACCTGCACTGGTACAACTGATAGCATGGCTGCAGTGAACTGGATCAGGAAGCCAATCCAACTTAACTAAAGTCCCTTCTGCTTTCCCTTTTCTGCAGGGTTATTTTTAACCTAGATCAATCTCAAATTCAGTTCACCTTGTTGTCTCATAAATAGTTGCTCCAGCACACTTGAGGGCACAGAGGCAGGAAAAAAGTGGCAGGGGACAAAAAAGCAGAACTGCAAACTGAAAGAAATGCTTATGAAATAACACCTTGCACCTGTAAGAAAGACAAAGCTTGAGAGCAGCACTGCAGGGCAGACTCTTTGCCAAGTTCTAGCCCTAAGTTTCACAAGTTTATAAGAAAAATCCCCACCGATTCAAGGTTCCTAACGCTGAAAACTCTGCAAGCTTAAATGACCAGAAGCACTGATTAAAAAAATACACTCTACTTGGATCTCATCTGGAACCCACCTGCTGTGTAGCAGAGACAATATCCTTTATTAAACTAACTGCTGTAGTTTAAGAAAAAAAAAAAAAAGCTGCTGGGCAAACAAGCCCTTCATGATGTCTACAGTAATGGATGCAGACAAAACACACAAAATCTGACAGCCATCCAAAGGCCTTTCCACAGCTCTGTCCAAAGGAGAGATGTGTCAGTTACGGAAGAACTTAACTAACTGGAGAAGACTCCCCGACAGCCTCATGCACAGTGTGGAGCACAGCCCTCCACTCGGGCAGGGCAGCCCACGACACCTTAACTCGCAGCACTGCATCCTTACAGTTTTTCCACTTACTTCTCTGTCCACATTCTGCTCCCTGTACCAATAAGACAGTTAATTTCTGCGGCACAGACATGGCCTTAATTACACTAAGGAACAATGTGAGTGTTACCAAAAATATGAGAAATCTGAGTATTTTTCAAGATACTCTTTTTGATTGTGTCATTTCTATGAATGTGGATATATGGCTAAATGAATGAACACTAAAGAAATCCAGCAGCAAAGGAACGTCAAGTACTTAAAAATATTCTGTCTTTAGAGCAGTCTGAGCCTGTAATAAGGGCCTAACTACAACAGCTAAATACATAAACTAATTTATCACTTGGGGGTCCTTCTGACCTTTTGTTATGCTACCAGGTGGCTATCATTTACTGAATGATAGCCTCTCTCTTTGCTAGTCCAAGCTGTAAATAAGCATTTTGCTTTTAATTGAAGCAGAATTTCAGATGGTGCCTCTTTTTAGATGGTGCATACCGGTAGTCTTACATTGGAGATTACAGCAAAGGAATTTTTAGATATTTCTTCAGCAAGTAATTATAACTACTTCTGTTTTTCAGATGATGGAGTTCCATATTGCTGAAACCTAATTGATCAACAGTGAGACAATACAAGCTCAAAATATAAGGAATGAAGCTTTAAATACATTGTTTAGAGATACTATCCATACAGTCCATTCCAGCATCACTGGAATATATATTGTTAATTACTCTTTATACAATACATACTATAGCTGATTTCTAAAATGTGTAAACAAGGCTCCAAAAGCTATCTATTTCAAAATCGGAGAGCATAAACACAATAAGCAAAAGAAAAAAAGACAACAGCTGTTGAACACAACTACACTCAGATCAAAACCACTGAAACAAGGGTCTCTGGAAAAGTGACAGGGAATCAGCAAGCTTGGAATAGTAATGGACACAGAGCTTTTCACCTCTGCTTCACCAATTTTAATCTAATCAAGGTCAGCAGTGACAAGAGCTTTGTCTCATCCAGTCTTTACAAGAAACAAACTTGTGGTCTCTTTTGGTCCTCAGTGAGTAAACACAGCAGAATGACCCAGCACTGAATGCACATAAAAAGTAAGAAAAAAAAAATCTCAGTTCTAAGAAATGTCCCCCCGAGAAGGTTAAAATCTACTGGCAAAGGAAAATTAAGAAGGCTACATCTTCCTGTCAAGCACATTTCAAAGGAGCACTACTTACAGAATAATTATGAGAGTTAAAAAGAGAAGAATTGACTATAATAGGAACTCTGTCATACTGAAGATACTGTAGTGGGAACACTTTGAGGAGGAGGAGGAGGAGGAGGAGTGAATGAACATAAAACTCACATGCAGAATACACATCACACATGTTGTGCTTGGGTATTTAAAGACCACAGAAGTCAAAGTTAATAAAGTCATGTTAGATTAATAAATTCCTCATGCACTGGAAGCTGGAGATCTGGCTACCAGGTAAGAAGATATGTGTACGGAATTGTGTTTTGAAAATCATGTGTAGTTTAATTTTAAACATACATTTTAAGAGCAATTTACTACCACATATTGCTACAGAAAAAGCAGCAAGGACCATATGAATCCTGGCTAACAGAACCCCGAAGCCAAACTCGTGTGGTTTCAAGACCTATTGGAAGAAGAGAAAGTATACAAATCTTCCAGTCACCAAAGAGCGTATTCTAATCACCTGGTCTCTAATCCAGTTTGGTGATTAAAAAGAAAGAAACAGACAATATCACAGCTAAGTGTTCTTGAATCCAGGAAAAAAAAAAAACAAACAAACCAAAACACCAAGTGAGATTACTATTAATTTCTAAACAAATTTCTTGCTGCCATGTATGACACTACCTTGCATATCTAAAGGGGCAAATAATTCAGAGGCGTACGTAGTAATTACTTCAAAAATCTGTATTATCAAGTTATCTGAAGAAAAAAACCCAAAGCCTTCTACCAACTTTACAATTTGCAGGGCTGACATTCATTCCTGTTTAGAAAATAGCCCTAGTAAAGTTGAAACATTCCTGTTTCATATAAAATCAATAATGATCTTGAAAGTAACAGATCTACTTACTGGATTAAAAAAAATACTATGCGACCTTTTTTAAACTCAGAGGTGTGTTGTAGTTACGTTTCTTTTATGTTGTGTGCTACTTTAACAAATGATTCCAAGATAATGAATATTGATAAAGCTAACATTTTCCTACATTAATTGCAACAAGGTAGACTCCCTGTGGCCTTTTTTTTAAATGTAATTTACCACACGTTGACATTTTGCAAAAGAAGTTTTCTCAACTACTGTAAATTGAGCAGCTAAAAAACCCCCTAAACAATGAAGTGAATAATTAAATGAATATTAGGATGAGGGATCGAACTTAGAGAAACTTTTGTGACAACTGACAATTATGTCTCTTCAGATTTCAAATGAAAAATATTATTATTCTAAAAGACCCTCAGAATTCGTAGGCTGCTGTGCCCTGTGGAAAACCATGAGCCCACTTAAAACAGGTACAGAGCTTAAAATGGGTACAGAACCCTTAAGCTTCTCTTTTGGAAAGGATCACTTTTAATTTTGGTCCTCCAAATCAAAATCCACTGTATATTAGGAGAACCTGGAACAGAAAGGCATAGAAATAAAACCCTAACAGACTACACTGAAGCTTTCCATCTTCTGTATATACACACATATGTATCTTGCCCTCCCTGCTGTGCAAGCTCAATTCACTTTTTTGGTGGCTAAGCTTAAGAAACTTAACCAGCATTCAGATTTCATTCACCTCCAACTTCTGCCTAGAAATACTCTGAAACATTTGCCAAATTCTACTACTGGTGCTCACACACAACTGGCTTTATTCCTCTTGACAGCCTGAGTGAAGTAACAAGTACTGAAGATACTTGAATATACGTGGAAACCCAAAATAAACAAGAAGAATGTAAGCCCCACCGTTAGGTGAACAGCATTTACTGTGCTGACCACAGATAGTGAAAGAGGTCTCAAATTACACTTCATGAACTAGTAAGTATAGTTATCAGTGGAAGCTGCGTTACCCTTCATTGTTCTTTCAGGGACCTTAGCATGCCCTTGATCCACACAATACCATACGCTCCATGCGTGGATCAAGGGCATGACATCACTTTTACAAGTCAAACCTGGATCTTTTTCTGTTACCACTTGAAACAACTTCATTTTCAGCGTCCTGAAGTTTGGAATATGTGCTACTAAGGACAACTTATCACACAAAACAGGAAAACTGGCTCAACAATGCGAATGTGTATCAGAAATATTAAAGCTCCATCACATTTTATGTTTCTTTAGTTTTTAGTTGCCGTGTATCGTAGGAATAGATTACACATCAACTTTCGCTGCCAGTAAACCAAATATTGCTTCTAATAATTTATTATGTGTATAGTATTCATATACTATTGATCCTCCATAGTAAGTGAATCCTGGCCTTTCCCAGCAGTATGTCAATGATGATCAATTTCTTCTCCTAGTTACAGAAGTTGTATCATTACAGAGCTTTTTGCTGCTAAATATACTAACTGAACACCTGAGCTTGATGCCTCTAGCAGCGTTTCATTTTTAAACTCTAACAAAGGGAGAGAGAGTAGTTCTGAAGCTAACTCCTTCTGCAACTTAAAAATCACTGTATTTGGTAATATCAGAAAATAATTAATTAAAATGGAAGTAAACACCGGGCGGTGTAGTGTTATTTAACTGCGCAGACTAATAGCAATACAGCTACTATGAAGTACAAAATGCAGTGTTTTGTCATCTGAAGTACTTCAAACTACCCACCCTCTCTCTCTCTCTTCACACATATCTTTATAGGTAGGCTAAAATACTTCCTATCAAAAATTAATGCACTCGGCTACATAAATAAAAAATAAAAACACTGAACAACCATGGTCAAATACTCATAAAATATTTGGATTGTGAAATCTATAATAATAATATTGAGATAAGACACAAGAACCGAAAGGCAAAACCACACAGCAGAACTGGGCAGGTCAAGCTGAGGCCCTGGTCCCACAGCTGGAGACACCCATGCAGATCCCGGGGAAGCCAGAGGAATGCTGTGTGGGCAGGCACCGGCCTATGCAAATCGAGTTACCCGGTCCTACCCCAGACCTCGGTAGTAAACACACATAAAGTAAACAAACTGGAAAAAAAAACCCCAAAAACCAAAAAGTAACTTCGATGTTTAAACTTCTTTCCATTTTAATAATGCCCACGGAATTTCCAGTAACAAAGGGTATTGTCGCAGGAACACTGAGCTTGCACAACTGGCTGCTCACTACGTCTTGTCTTTGCTCTTTCCCATCACAAACATACCCAAAGTTTTCCACTAGAAGCAAAGTAAGGAAGTTAACTTACTAAAAATAAAGTCTGGTTTTTTTTTTTCCCCCAACAATTGAATTGGCTCTATATTACTTAAAGATTATGCTGAAACACTTAAGAGAGGAAAAAGAAAAAAAAAACCCAACAAAACACCAGCAAAAAGCACCCTGCGATGGCAAGTTCAGATCAATGCTTTTGTCTTCCATTTTACCCAGGGATCAGGAGAGCACCGTTTGTACCGAGCGCTCTCCCAGCCGATGTAAACACGCCGCGGGGCTGGGGCTGTGCCGCGGGGCGCGGGCAGGACCGGCAGGGTCACTGGGGCTGCACCACCCGGGCAGGCTTAGGAGTTTCTGACCTACATTCCCCGCAGCGGGATGAAAACCCTCCCGCCGCAGACGGAGCGGGGCGCGGCGCGGCGGGCGGGCGCGCGCCGCGC
>NW_008794085.1:2726205-2745649 GCF_000699145.1 Aptenodytes forsteri
CCCTGAGCATCCCTGGCGGCCCGGGGACACCCACCCCGCGGAGCCGCCGCCGCCGCCGGCCGGGCCGTCCTCCCCGGGCCTGCGCCCCGGCAGCGCACAAGAGGAAACCCGCACTTGCCGCCTGTTCGCAAACTGTATTTACGCGGCTCAACAGACTACAGAAAAAAATAGAGAAAGTAAGCGAGCTGCCAGGAAAGGTTTTTTCTCCCTCCCCCCTTTTGCTGCCACTCATGTCATAAATAGCTACAGCTACGCGTTTTCAAGCGGTATTGTGACTTTCAAGTTGATGATGGCTCTCTTTATATATATTTACCACGTGAAATGCTCTGAGTGTTTTAGCTCTGGAAGGAAATGCTTATCAAAAAGAAGGCTCTATTTTATGTGCCTTGAAGTGGTGAGACTGGAGAGCAGAAGCGCTAATCTTACGGATCACAAACCGTATATATCCTGCCACGACAATGTATGCGATACCCAGCCTCTTCTGGCAGCATTCTTTCCCCAAGGCTGCAGGCTGCATGAGTTGTTCCAGCAGCAGCCGTCCTGGCTACTACCTTTCACAGGGGCTATCAAAATCCTCTCCTGACACCCCGGGCTGCCTGCCGGTGCAGAACACGCTGTCACAGCCTAACACTGAATTACCTTACTCTCTGAAAGACAGGATTTTATACATATACACTAATGCACGCTAGGGCAGATAGATACCTCTGGGAAATTTCCAATCTCCTGAGACTGCGCAGCAGAGTCCGTTGCATGTGAACACTGGGCAGATCTAGCCAGCGTGCGGCTCTGCCTTGATAGTGGTACAAGCTGCGTGGATTATCCAGCTGCAAACTTTTGGGAACACTTACCTGAATTATCTTGATGTTTTGTAGGTTGAAGTTCTACCAACGAACACTCAGTTGAGGGACTTTCTTGATTTTCACCTTTTCACTTGCATTATCCTGATCTGTCTGATACTGCTTGCTTCAGAGGAGTACCTGTGTTTTTATGATTCAAGAAGCAGTCTCTGGGGAAGCCAGGTCTTTATTGCTTTGAAGAACAGAAACAAGACTTAGACATAGGATTTAACCTGCAAACCTTTGGGGGCGGTGAAGCTGCTACTATTGAAGAGGGCTGTCTCATTTTGCCGAAGCTGGAGTCTCTGCATTCTTTACGCACTTACCCAGAGGTTCAGTGAGTTACCGGTAACTCACTCTGCCAGGCAAGGGCATGTAGATTGCAGTGGCCAGATCTGCAGCAGGAGGAGAAGTTAAACTTCGGAAGAGAAGAGGTACTTTTGCCATTGACCATCTTGATCACTCAGACAATGACAAAAAATAGAAACCTGAGGTGCTGTAGTATTTAAATAAATGTCTGAAGATGCTGTAGGTAAACGGTAAAGGTGTTACCACAGTTTTGAACATTTTCCCCGCTCCAGCCATCATCATTTTCATTTTGGCCAGATGGAATCTGAGTCAGCTGATTCTCATCCAGGTGCTGACAGACATTTTGATATCCTTGAGAAGACAGCAGCAGCATCACTAACAAATGAGATACGCTGCAGCATCTTTAGCATATTCTTGGCATTACAGCTCATCCCTTCACTAGCAAATTATGCTGCATAGGCTCCGTATGTGAGGATCCACCAAGGTCCAGTAGCCATTACTGCCCTTCGGGATTTGCTGGACAGGGATCGGCTGTCGTTGCACGTACTCCAGCAAAATCCTATATAAACACACAGAGCACTGCATATGTGTGTGCAGCAATGCATGACACTGGTTCTCAGATAAGCACATGCTCTGAATACACATGCAGCACTGATGGGTTTGCATAAATGCTTATACCCGAACACTCTCATAATCAAAAACATAACAAATGTAAGTCAACAGTGCTGTGAAACATTAAATGAGCCACTTCCATGATCCTAGCATTACACATCTAAGCTAAGATAACAGAAACAAGGACTTAGGGCTGGACATTTGCATTCTCGTTCACACCACTTACACAACTTATGCTATATTAACAAGTTAATATTCATTAATTAATTGCAGAACATACCAATGTAGTATAGATTATATATGTTATGTATATATATTTATTTAGCATTCAGAGCATGAACTCTTATTCTAGCCCCAATCTTCAGTTTGCCGTAATTGTCTTATATAAAATCCCTTGTTTTTCTTATATAAAATCATTTGATGCTGAAATGCCTCATATCACTGCTCATGCAAAAGTAGTTTGTCTTCTTTCTTTCAACGCAATTGGTTAAAAAACCAAATCATGCAAATATGAAAAATGTTCTGTTTGGATATGTTAGAATATTTCAGTAATGGCGCAATCTAAAAAATTCAGATTTCATTTGTTTTGCTGATCTGTATAAGATTTTAAAAAATTAGCTATACTCTAGTAAAGTCAGCTCAGCAGTTTTAGAACTATACGCATTTAATGATGTCGTTTCAGTGACTCACAGTGGGTTTTAATCCATTTTTCTACATATTTGTTGGGCACTATCGATTAGGAATATCCTAGCAAGACCAATCTTTTTCTCTGATAAAGCCTAAAGCTCTGTAGCAGGTGTATAGTTCCCTGATAAAACTTGCATATTCCACTCCATAGACTCAGAACTGAAAATGAGAGGGTCATTTCAGGACAGAAAAGATAAATTTCTGTTAGATCAAAGGCTCTCACATGCTTTTAATGGAAATCAGTTTTTCATACAGTAATTACTTCTAGAGCCACATATCATTTCACTCCATAACCATTCCAATTTCTAGATGAGATAGCGGCATTTCTGTAGCAACTACAGCAGTTGTTTTCAATACACATTTGAAACAAGTCACTACATTTAAATCATGAGGCATCTTAATTTTCTTCCCTCGCATTTAAGGTGTACCTGCATTGCAAGGGATTGGCAGATACAGATGGATGGTTTTGCCCATCCGTACCGATAATTCTTACCCTGAGGATGTAGGCTCTGCTCAGGTTATGAGTATGTACCTGCCTTAGTTGTAATTCTCTTTATATGGCCAGCCTGCCTTACCATTGCAGCAGTGTCTGTAAATTGCAGGGTTTGAACACCGGATTTGACTGCTATTCCCCAAATCCCACTTTCCTGCATATCTGAATACCCCTGGCAGCCTGCTTCTCTACTCCTAAACAGACTGATGTATTTGGCATTTAAGTCTTTGTTTTCCTTTCAGGTTGTTCCAGACTACTGGCACATTTCCTGCTCTCAGCTAACCCCTGCTCTGCCAGCATGGGATGTTTTTCTAGCAGGTTGCTAACGTGCCAAGAAGCATATGTATCTCTTGGTGAATATGGAAGTTATTTTCCAAATTTTACAGCTTCTGACCCAGAAACAGGAATATTCATCACTGCAGCATAATTTCAGACCTGTCAAGAATATATCAATTATGTGATGTAGATGTGCTAATGGAAAGGATGAAAGCTGGAGCACGGCAATTCCCCCTGCTCCCTGCACTAGCTATACAGAGTGATGAAGTACATCCTTGTGCAGGTAAGACCAAATCCACTGATGCCCAATTCATTCCTGTTGAGGACCCATCCTCACAGAGAGGAGTGAAGGGTCTTACATTGTGTTTCCACAATATCTGAGATTGCCAGCCCCTGAATCCACAATGAAACTAGAGCAACTTGGCCAACAACTTGCTCTGCCAGATCTGCTGAAGAATGTTCTTTGATGCCCTCCGACTGTGAATCCAGGAGGAATCTGGAGCCTCAGGAAAGTGTTCTGCACGCTGTGACTGTTACAATTTTGAGGGACATTTTGGTTCAAAGAAGGAGGGATTCTTAATTAAGGGTAACTTGGGCTTCTTTCAACGTGACTAGGTACACTTAAAGCAAGAAGCTCCAAAGGAAGTTTACACCAGCAGCCAACACTTCACCACTGTCACCCTTACCTTCTTGGCATTAGATGTTTCCCAAAATAGCCACTGGTCACAAAAACCACGTAAACATAGAAGCAAAGGGTTTATATATTCCGTTATTGATTTTTAACTACACTTATTTCACCACAAACCTCTCAAGAGCCATAAAGTTGCAAGGTGGGTTTTTTCCTGATGTTTTAGACAGAATTTAAAGAAACAGGTACATTTGGGCTTTGCTTTTGCCGTCAGTATTGCCCCTTGACAAGATAGCATTTGTCAAATTTTCTATGGATAGTGGCTATATTCATTCATAGGAGGTGGCAGGGCCTGTCTTGTGATCAGTGTCCTGCTGAGTAGACATGTTTTTTGCAGAGATAAACTGCAGACTTCCTTAATGGCCACGTCCAGCTGCTCAGTTCTTGGCCTTTATCCCCTATGATGATTCGGGAGAGGGGGTGTAGTCTCTTGCTATCAACAAACCTCTAGAGCCATAAAGTTGCAAGGTGGGTTTTTTCCTGATGTTTTAGACAGAATTTAAAGAAACAGGTACATTTGGGCTTTGCTTTTGCCGTCAGTATTGCCCCTTGACAAGATAGCATTTGTCAAATTTTCTATGGATAGTGGCTATATTCATTCATAGGAGGTGGCAGGGCCTGTCTTGTGATCAGTGTCCTGCTGAGTAGACATGTTTTTTGCAGAGATAAACTGCAGACTTCCTTAATGGCCACGTCCAGCTGCTCAGTTCTTGGCCTTTATCCCCTATGATGATTCGGGAGAGGGGGTGTAGTCTCTTGCTATCAGCCAAGCAGCACTTTTTGCAGTTGCTTATAATTGCTCTGCAGATTATTCCGTATTTGTAGAAGATACGGCCTGCAAATTTGTGATGCAGAAGAAATCGCTAACTACTGTTAAGGAAAATTCTTACTGACCTGCCTCTGTAACTGACTTTGCGATCCTTTTGTGGGTATCTGGCTGCCATCAGGCTCATTTAAAAAGTTTCCTTATCCACATCAAGAGAAGTCCTTCGCTTTTCTACACGGGTCTTCCAAATTTTTTGAATCCATGATAGATTGCTCAGCCTAAGAAAAGCAAGATATTTTATATTATCTTGATTTGCTGCACTTCCGAATAATTGATTGTGTACAAAAATCGAGTCGAGAAAAAAACAAAGAAAATTTAATTGCACATTTTGTTCTGGTATTTTTAGTAGTTCAGCAACGTATTTGGATTGCTGCATATGAACAGCAATCATATAGACGGAAAGAAACTTAAAACTGATGGTATAGTTGTCTGACATTAGATTCTAGTCTAGTCACACAGATTTGAATGGAAATACTACTTGTGTAGTCAAAGTTATTCAAATGCATAGCTGTTTAAAAAACTATATAGTAAAACACTTTCAGGGTAGTTGACTTCATTATCTGCATGCTTACCATAATTGAGAGGTGATCAATATTATACTGATGTTTGTTTGTTCTTACTGTATATTGAGACTCTGAATCACTTACCTTTTACAGAATAAAGAAGATTAAAACCAAAAATAGTGGTGTTTTTTAATTTCTTTTTTTAGGTCTTTTCTACAGAGATCTCCAAGTTAATTACAGCTGTTAATTTAAAGTAGACTAAGCTATATTAAATGCCTCAGTATGTATTTTTCTTCAGAATTAAAAATGACCTTAATTCAGTTTAGCCTAACTCACTTTGGAGGTGAAACAGGCTATGTTAACTGAAGGTCACTTTAATTCTAACTAAGAGGGTTCACACGACGAGTTCACCAGGCTTTTGTACATACTCCGCACCCAATAAATTAGGAATGACGAGGACTAGTAGTCGCATATGTAAATCTAAGCTTCACTGTATTCTGCTCAGATGCATGTCCTGTAAATTGTGTCCCACTGTCACATATCACTGTATTGGGTAAAGGAGTCTAGCTAAAAAGCTTTTTAATGCATAATCAGCTCTTCAACTGTAGCATATTTAGTAGTGCCATCTAAAAATAGAAAAACAGTCTAAGATGTTTTTTCTGGTTTATTATTCATATCTAGAAGCATATTCTTTAAACAGAAACAAAATCACTTTCCTACACCTGGAATTTTACCCATTGATCTTTCTACAACCTGTTGATTTTCTCTTAGGGTTGCAGCACAGTTCCTAGAAATACTAGGAGTTGTGCACATATGACTAATTGAAGGTAATACATGTCCCATTTGCTCTCATGGTTATTATTTCTTCTGCACGCACCATCTTTTTCCGCAAGTATCCTTAGTTCTTAAGAAAACAGTCATCCAAAGCAACATGCAGCTTGTTCATGGTTCAGACCCCTGGCGCTTGCAGTCAAATTAATACAAACTTCCGCTTAACGTTCAGCTTCTCCCATCTGCTTTATTTGTGTTGTTATTCCTTGCTTCTGATTTCAAGCTCTGCGTGCTTTTCTGCCTCTAATATCTTTGTCTTATGCTATTTTGAGCTCTTGGCCATATCTAAGGTGTCAGAGCACTGTCCAGTCCAACACTTGAATAAGTACCGGTTTCTTGGCAGATTCTGAATTGCCTCATCTGGAGTCTGTTTCTCCCAGGAGTCTATTTCTGTATTATTTGCTCCCCTTTCTGTTGAAAACCAGTGGCTTTTTAAAATTGGAAGGGTTTTTTTTTTTTACTCTACAAATCTTCATTAGATCTTACCCTAGGGCAGGCTAATTCCATGCCTTATCGTAACACCTGTAACAGATAAAATTGTCTCCCCAATCTTATAAACTACAAAATACTTTAAAACCTTCAGGTTCAAAGCATAGAACTTTCATATGCTTCATTTGTATTTAGAATGCAATAGTCCTCAACTTTTTTGTAACAGCTTCATGAATATCCTCCTTTGCTTGGATTGCTGAAAACTGTTAAATACGCCAAATGCATCAGCACTTGCTATTTTCAGAAGGAAAACCTCCTTCTGGTTGACTTGCTTTTAAATAACGCTTACTGCTTCCAGATGCACATTGAAGTGTTCTTGCCTTCTTTTCCTGTAGTTTCTGGTATTTCCAGAGTTTGAGCCTTTAAATGCTCCAATTTCTTCTCGGTGTCTTTCTTTGATTTCTTTTTATTGCTAGTGCCACGAATGAGGAGTCGTTCCAGGCTCAGAGGATTACAGTAGACGTTCTTTAATCGTGTGTGTCTGCAGTGCCTTTTCCTCACACTTACAAGCCAGACAGCTAAACCTCTAAAGGAACGTTTACACCAGTAATGTTTCATTATGAGAAATAATAAGCGAAGAAAATTATAGTATCGTTTTCATAGATACGAATCTGTTGGAAAAAAAAACCCATGCAAGAAACAAACAGTAAAAGCCACTTTGCCTCTGAAAAAAAGCAGCCAGGAAACCAACTTAGAAAGTTTATTTAATATTTGTAGATCTATTTTTGGTTTGTGTTTGACTGACAAAGCTAGAAGGAGAAATATCTATGGTGCTAGCCAAGAAGGACATATTAATCCTCAGCAACACAAAGAAGAAGTGGCTATTTCAAGTGGTTGTAATGCAAATGTCAATGTAAAAGCTTTTTCCTCTCAACTCCAGAGTCTGAGAAGCCGTTGGCAGAATGTGCTTTGATATTAGTAGATGTTTGGTATATTTGATAGATGCATGACTGATCTACCAAGAGAGAGAAATTGAATGTTTTCAAGCATTTTTTTATCTCATGAAACAGAGATGTTTGACTTCTACTTGCGGTTAGTCCAAGTCGGATTTTCTTTAAACTCAGTTTCGCATCTGAAATGTTGAGCTCATTTTCTAATAATAGTTGAAATAAATATAGTGCTTCCAGTGAAACTTTTATTTTTTTTAATCCATGTTAAAAGATGGTAACCATGTGAAATACAGTTTTTTCACAGGAATGTGGAAGACAGGGCTTTTTAATTGGTATTAGGTATTACCATTTAAATCAGCACATTCACATGAAAGAACTCCATTCATTCAATTTTATGCAAAGGGCAGATCCATTCCCAAGTAATATATTAACCAATAAATGTCTACATATGAAAATCACCCTCAAGCATTTCTCATTTTCAATGCTGTAGTTCCTTTCAAGTAATTTCTGGTAAAGACAATCAATCAAGGTCTCTAATAGAGGATGTATAGAAGTCTGACCGTGTTAGGGATAATGTCTGCACTTATTTATGTTATGTACAGGTGCAACATTTTAACTCAGAGGTGATGGGATTTTATGTGTAGATCGCTTGAGACAGCTGCTTTTTTGCTCTTTGATATCTCTCCTCAGAAATATTCCCTTCTGTCTACTTTATTTTTATCACAATAAAAATTACCCTCTGATTTAAACATAATTTTCTTTTGTTCCCCCTA
Organism: Aptenodytes forsteri; assembly: GCF_000699145.1. NCBI lineage: Eukaryota > Metazoa > Chordata > Aves > Sphenisciformes > Spheniscidae > Aptenodytes > Aptenodytes forsteri. Next base: position 2,734,419 of record NW_008794085.1, read on the forward strand.
GTTTTACTTCTTTATGTTGCTAAAATTAAAAAAAAAAGAGTTCACAAAGTTAATGAAATTCAGCAGCACACGTCAGTGGTGTTTAGCATCCCTTGCTTCATCCAAATAATTGGGACATTAGATCTTATTTTCATTAATAGGTTGACCACAAAGATGCAGGCATGTCTAAATCAGCTGGGGCCCTACCTGGTCATTACTGAAAAGACAAACCACTGCTGAGGTTTCTAATTCCCTGAGCACACACACGCAGAGGCAAAGGCCGTAAAAGCCACTGCTGAAGAGAAAAGTATTTTTGTGAAGTTTTGAATGAAATCCTGCTTTCTTCATAATCGAAGTTTTGCCATCAGTGACATCAGGATGTTATCTGCAACACTGGGCCCGGGTTGGTTTTCTATTTTTGCAGCTGTTACTTCTCATAAACTATCTTAAAGAAAATACTTTGCTTACATGCTCGCTTTCATTTCTGCCATAACATTCCATCAATTTATTGCCGAGACAAGAGTATAATTAGCCATATCCATTCCCTCAAGGTTAGCATAGGACAGTATACTGAATGGGCACAAAAGACATGTTAGAAATGGTTCTCCTGGGTAAATAATTTATTCCTATAATTTCTTAGGAATGATAAATGCAGGTTACATTGTTCTCCTTCAGCTAAAAGCACTTTCCCTATGGAGGGCAGGGGAGGAATATTGCCTTTCTATCCGCTACCTGTTTGAAGGGGCAGCTAAGTGTTTTGTATAACCATGTTTTAACATGCAAATCTTAATAATACAATCGATGCCAATACAAATTTTAATAAATAATGCCAATGCAACTATTAATAATACAATCAATGCCTCATTTATGCAGTGCTTTTTCATCTGTATGTCTCAGGGTGAGACAGACAAATGAAGTCAGAGGCTTCTGAAGGTTTCAGTGGTGTTGGAGAGCGGCAGTCCCATGGCAGCTGGGATTTTAAGGGGGGAGAGAGGAGAAAGGAAAGGCTGGAGGAGGTGTGGGGTGAGCAGCAGAACCCCTCGGGGAGGGCAGCTTCACCCTGCTGCGGACAGGAGAGCATGGTAACTGGTAAAGGAATGAAATAGTGCAGGACAGAAGAGAAGAGGGTTTGAAAATGGTAAAGGGAGAGGAAAACAAAGCCAGAAGAATTGGAGCACATACATGTGCAGAGAAAGGAAAACAGATAAAGTCATTATGGAAAAGAACCTGTAGAACTTGCCTCATTTAACAGGAAAATACGTAATATGGTCTTTTAAGACAGAAAATGGTAGGGGAGGTAACCTATTTCATTTGGAGAGAAAAAGTGCTGCTTATGACTAGGAGTACTGGTGATTTTGTTACAATCTCGGCAATGCACGCGTGGTCCCGGTTCATCCCTGCCTGTGTCTGCTCTGCATGTGGAGCTCTCTACTCACTCCCTGATGGCTCTGAGTCGAATAATTTGCAGACCTCTGGTCTGGACACAGTCTTTTAATATCTGTTTGGACAGCTGCATCACAATGGGGTCCTAATTTTGAATGAGGTCTCTGTTTTGTACCGTAATTGAAATAATAAATCATAATCACTCAATAACGTCGCCACTATTGCTCCTTGGACGTAAAAATCCCACGAGATCATAAGGAATGTAAATTATGTTAATATTAACTATTACATTCCCAAAAATTACAGTCCATAGTCTGAACCAAAGCAAAAAATCATCATGTCTATGTGAAGTATAATTGTAGCAGTCTTTTGTTTCTTTGCTACAGCAACTAGTTGTGAAGGATTTGAAGGATCCTCCTACCCCAGGCTGTGCGTTTCTCCATAGGCAGGGCACGCTGCAAAGTTCCTTTCCTTTTTGTGATTTTGGAGACTATAGCACGGACAGGACAGGCCCCTTTAAATCTCTCTGGTTTATCCGGTTGCTTAGGACAACCGCTGTAAACATCAGTGAAACAACATGTGGTCTTCAAAAAGCTGGGGACCTTGAGGAAAAACTAGGTCTTTTTGGAAGGGACAGATCCTGCGTATCCGTACCTGTGTGAGGAGACGTATGCTTTTGCAGAGACTTACTTTGCACATTTCTTTTGGAATGCTTCATGCTTTTATGGTCTGTTTTAATTTGTGATCTATTGCAAAAATAAACGTGTTTTCTGGCAGCAGCTTTTTTTCTGGTTTTCTACATTGCTTTCTGTTGTGACATAAATATTTACTGATTAAATATTTATATATAATGAAAGAAGAATATGAGAAAGAGGACTGACTATACAAAAGTGACAACTCTGCTTATCATTTTATTTTGATAGTGTGCTTTTATTGTGCCTTTTGAGGCAATAGCTTTAGAAAGGTGAAAAGCCTATTAGAAAACTAATCAAAAATACTGGGGAAATTCAAATAAGAGTGAAAATGTTACCCTTTACGAGTTGCCAATTAGACATGATAAATAGAGGGGGTGAATACTAGCTAGCTGATAAATATTTTAAAGCTTGTTCTTACTGATATTAAACAGCAGGTTCTTTCTTATACACAATTCTGAATTAAAAAAACCAACAATCTGGCAGTTCTGTGTCCCTGATATTTCAGAACTCAATTTTTTTTTTCAGATAATGTTTTAAAAATGAGATTAAAAGTTTATCTAGTTTGTCTCCTCTCCTGGCAGTGTTTCATTACAATGAGTTGCTTCAGAAAATTATTACTAGTACTGCTATATATGTTATTACACTACTACTTTTCTAAATTTAAAATGTGATATTCTTCCTATATATCCCTCCCTTTCATTGCTGTCTATAAAATAATTGCTATCTGTGGGAGATATATAGACAGGTGAACTTGGTCATACATGAACAACAAGTTAACTTTGACCTCCATTTTATGTCTGTAATATTTAAGATTAAAATCTCCATTTAGTTCTTGTTATCATTGTAGCTCTATAACTTGTACTCGATATCAAAATGCACCTCTTAAACTTTAGCTATGAAAAACTCATGGCACAATGTCATATTATTTCATATATAAAACCTGTGGTTTTGTGACTAAATGATGAAAAAAGTCTGAAGGAGTAACTTCATTAGACTAACTGAATCTCAGAAATGAATATTAAGTTATTTGGAACTTTTGTTTGAATCCTGTGAATGTCACACTTCCGTTCATTTTTCTGAGAGAAAAAGGAATTTGAAGTAATTCTTGTTTATGTAATCCAAATTCGTATCATCTTAAGTCTTATATAGTCTCTCAAATGAGAGCAAAGTAACTAGAATATATAACTGAGTCAAAACAGGGAAAAATGCGGAACAATTAAATTGATTGTGAATTTAAATCTTGTGTAATTGTGCATGGAACTTTGAAGGGCAAAATCTTGTCAAGTCTTCATGGACCTGCTGATTCCTGTGCACTTTTTATAAAATGTGAAGCTGTCCTGAGTAATTTCTCTTCTACCAGCTTCGTTGCAATAGACTTTTAGTCCAACATAGGGGTGGGATGGGACTTGGAAAGTAGCAAACCCATAATCTGCCACTGTCTGCTCTGGATCATCAGCTGAAAAACTCTTATTTTTAAACAGAAGCACGGTGCTTTAAATAAATGAGGGTTGTTACCAGGCTATCCTTTCTACATTTGCATCCTACTCATTACCTTAAAGAGGGATAAAACAGCTTTCAAGACATGAGCTATTTTTTGCATTGGAAACCCACATAAGCTCAGTGAGATCATTCCATAGTGTGCTATTCCACAAGTCCTCACTCCACACGTTTTGGTTTATTTTATCATCTTTGTTAATAGTTCCTGTTGGTGAATGCTACACAATAAAGACAAATTTGCAATCCCTAAAAATAATAGGACAAGAGCGAATAGACATTCAGCCTGTAGAAAATAAACCTATGTTGGGGTATTCTTAGTTCTCCTGTGAGTTAACCCCTATAGAGTTTATCTTTTCTAGAACCAGAAATTCCTGTTGTAAATAGCAAGCAAGTTTTGATTGAAAGGATTAGGTAAACAAAACTCTATTATTGAACAGGGAAGTTCCTTCTACAGTCTGAATTAAATCTCACATACCTAGCAGACAAATACCAATTAAGTTCATGTGAGATATACAGTAAGAAAGTTCCTTGTGAAAGATAACACAAACCAAAAAAATCCTACAATCTGTACCACAGAATTTCAAAGGAAGGATACTCAAATTCCAGGTTCTTCTCAATCCTGTCGTATCAGGGCACTAAGGGCACTAATGGCTTAATGGCCCTGATGAGCCTCACTTGGAGCCTCCCCCACACCCGTGGGCTCAGGAGCTCTATTTAAGTTCAGCCCTGAGCCCTCAGTTCTTGTTGGAGCTATGCTGGAGGAGTGCTGATCTCCTGCACAGTCACAGCCTGGCCCCGGCCCCGGCCCTTGTTGGTCCTTACCCCCAGCCCATGGGATGGCTTCCTAGCTTGGTGTCAGCCCTGCCTCATCACTACGGATCTGCCTGGCAATTGCTGGACCTTAACCTTGCCTATGGGCTGACTTCCTGGCCTGACCTTGGACCTGCCTCATCACCATGATGATAGAATCATATAGAATCATGAAGGTTGGAAGAGACCTCTAAGATCGAGTCCAACCGTCAACCCAACACCACCATGCCCACTAAACCATGTTCCTAAGCGCCTCATCTACACATGATACTGCCTTATGATATGGGCTCTTGGTTGGGTCTGTCCACCATCTCCAGGTCTGTCTTGCTTACCTTGCTTGGGTACTGTGGGCCTGGTACCTGTGGCTGTGGGATTGCTCTTGGCTCGTGTTCTCTTAGCAAGCAGCCCTGCTCTTGCTGCCTCCTGACATGTTGCACTTCTGTAATATAAATCTGAACTCTGAAAGCTTCATTTAATTTGCAGAAGACTCAGACTGCTGCCCATAGCCCAGATCCAGTGAGGACCTCCTTTCAGTGCCTTCCTGTGTTCTGTATTTCTTGCATGCAGAGCTGTCCCATCTAAATAGATACTGATCCTGCATTACTTATTGCTGTACGGCACAAACTCAGATTTGGTAGGATTTACTTCATGTTGCAAAAGAGGCTGCTATAATTCTAGACTTAAGTATTCCCATAAATGCAAATGGCTAGTCCTTGTCCCCGCTACAATAACTTCCACTTTCTCTCTGCAGAAATATCTTGCCACTTCTATCACTCCTATGTCCTCTGCTGTGACATCCCAGTTTGAGTGGGTGAGAAGCGATGTGTGCTGACTTCGTGCTGCCCACCTTGCCAGGCTAACAGGCACTCCAGGAAACTGAATTGCAGTGTAGAGGCACCTGAGCATCTGACTCTATAAGCAAGTCAGCCCCGATAGATCAGAATTCAGTATACGTAGTTAGATGTTTTTGCATTTTGCAGCCCAGTACTGGTATTAGGAAGATTCTTCCACTGTTAATGAAACTTCTCGCTGCCCTGGAGAAGGCTGTATTGATTCTATTGTCTTTCGCTATGTTGGTTTCTCTCAAATACCTACCTGGTAATGAAATGACTCTGAATACGGAAATATTTTAGCAGTGTACCACATGGTACAGATACATCTAACATGCCTTCGTAAAGAAGGCTATAAGTATTATTTCTATTTTATAGGTGAAAAAAATGAAGCATGTATACTAGAAAAAAAATCTAAAAGGATTCTATAGTTCTGTCATTGTCATTAAAAAGTGTTTGTCACCATTGCGAAATCAATTTACAGTTGTATAAAAGAAAAATGCTTTCCCCAACAGCCCAAAACGTGTTATCCATGCAGCTGGAAACTGCTTTGAGGTACAATGGTAGGCCCAAATAAAGAGGTTCTTGTATCACCTAGGATTTTTTGAGAAACTTGTGTGTAGAAACAGCGAGGGACTAACATATTTCAGTATTTTAATGGTGCATATTAATGAAATCCAAACTTAAGATTAATATTCTGCATACAGTTTTATTCTATTTAAGTAAAGATCAACTCTTCAGTAGTTCTTTTCATATGAAAAATATTGTATTATTTCTGTAGCATGAAGTTCTCCATAGCTTAGCTAATGTAAAGACTTATATCTAAAACTACGATTTCAGAAACAGATTTGCTAGTTAACTCTACTGTAGGAATACTCCGCAGAACACAGATTCTGAAGATACTGTATGAAAAAAATAATTTGATTTTAAACTATATTTATTAAGAAACATCACAAGACTAAGTTAATACATCTCAAGTATGTTAACTTTTGTAAGACAGTCTATGACATCTAATCTATTGAGCACAGGAATGGGATGTGGGAGGACTTGTGCACTTTGCTCTGCCAGGGACTCCAGAGGTCATGTTCCAAGCAGTGTACAATGTGTGAAGTAAATGAGATGAATGCTGAAAATAGATTTTCTTAACCTTGTACATATTTCAGATCATTATCTCCTGTGTGTCTTTTGACAATGTACTCATCTGAGAGGCACAAATTAATTGCTGACGTGACATTGAACCAACAGCATTGGAATAAATTTGAATCTGTATCCATTTCCTTAATGGAGATGCATAATATTTACCTGACATGATGTTGTGAGAGTAGTTCTTGTACAGTATTGTCAAGTGAATAAGTTTTGCTTATGACAAAGGTATACTAATCTATCCAAACAATCCTTTTGCATATAATATTAGAATTTTAATTCTTTTTCTCCCAGCCCAAATTTAAACTAACAAAGCATCAAGAGACCCTAATAATGAAAATAAGTGCACACTTTTCTCTGTCAATTGAATCAACATCTTCAAAAGACTTAGAGCTTCTTTAGGTGATAAAGCTTGGATACCAATTATCTTCCTTAAAAATGGTTATGGTGATAGTAATACAATATAACACACAATAGTTGTCACATTGCAATACATCAAACTAATGAACTGATCACTTCAGACTTATTTCAATAAACCTGTATGAAACAATTTTCAGTTTCACCTGGTAAAGTGTGGACTGAACAGATGCTGAGAACTTTTATACTATGAAAGAACACATTAATTACATGAGAAACAGTGCAACTTTGCTGGGGCAGAAATCTCTCTCATTCCCATTTTTCTTCTCAGTGATTTCTGAGCTTATTGCTTAAATAATGGTTTAATTCCTATGTCTAAAGGCAAAGGAGGAGGTGCTCACGCCTTGCTACTTGGGCCTGCAGGCCAGCAATAGCATAGGTAGCCTTTAGTAACACTGTATGATCTTACCCCAGTTTGTGAATATTTATGAAAACTGGTTTTATTTCCTGGATGACCACATTAACTTAGTTGACCAGCAGATATAAATTTCCACTTTCCTTCAATTTATGCCTCACTTGATCTTACAGCCTTCATACAGTAAAAGTAATTTTTTTTTTCTGGCTTGATTGCTACTCAACAAAAAGGAACGCTTCTCCAAACCGCTGAAGTTCTGGGACTCCGTTTTTCTTAAACAGGGGCAGACAACAGATGGGAACTTGAAGAGATTATTTGAAAAAGAACCTCGAAGCTTTGATTACTAAACAGATAAAGACACTCCGAAATGATATTTTTGTGGAGTTAAAAATAGAAGTGCTCATGTCTTAAAGCTGTTCAAAAACATGCCTGAACCAAAGGGGCCCCATTAAGCTTGAGTGTAACTGACTGTAGTCTATGGATACCCTTGGTCTTAACGGTATCTGCTTACATCAGTACTGAATTTCACCCAGAGTGTGTTTGGAGTGATGAGGACTATAAAAAGTCATTGTATATGAAATGCTACGTTGTGTCAATATACTGCTACAGTTTGTAAATCCACATTGATCTGTATAATAAAAGATGTTTACAGCAGCAAGGAGCTCAATCAAGCACATGTTGGCCGATACATAAAAAAAAATAACAAGCCATCTTGCTGGGCATTTGATTTCCAGGAGATAATCCCAGATGGTACTCTGAAGATTAGAGAGACAGGAGATAAGAAGCTGTGACAGGCTGGCAGTATCTGCCTGAAACACCATCCCCTATTAGCAGGTGTTGGTGCTGCTGGGAAGTTGTTGCATGGATTTTGCTAATGCACTGAGCAGATGGCTTATTGTAAGAAATGGGTGGTGCTCTTTGAAATAATAAATATGGTTGGGCTGAGAAGTCTTGTAGCAAGAATCCTGAGGGAATATAAAGTACAGGGAGGGAACTTGAGCTGAACTTTTTTTTTTCCTTGGTAATGTTTTCTAGTCAGTTGCTAGGAAATAGGCGATTTTTGACTGCACAGACTATGTTTGAACATAGTTTTATAGCAAGTGGGAAAATACACCTGTTCAGAAAAACATAATTAACTACTTCATAAATATATTCCAAGATGAATGCCGTGCAAACAGAAGAAAACACACTTGGAATAGCTAAATTTCATCTCATACAGCTACAGGCTGGCCCTGTTTCAAAGCTCTTGAACTTCATGATTGTTACTTTTAATGTTTTGAAACTCTGTCTTTTTGGCATTCCCCAGCACTAACAGTTGCATGGCAATACGACCTGTTTCAAAAGCAGAGGCAAAATGCAACTTTGAGTTTTCTGGACCATAATCACACTGTGCATGACTCTAAGCTGATGGTTGAGCGGACAGGAGAAACAGGTTTGCATTTCAAAGTCTATTTGGTGACTTTGTTCAACGACCAATATTCTTTAGAGAATTTAATTATCCGCTTTGTAATTTGAAGAAATTATATTTACTGACTTTGAGAGGGATTACATATATGCAGCATTACAGTGCTCATAATTATTCAGGGAGTATGTTACTAATCACAGGAAAGGTGAAACAGGAACTGTGCTCAAATAAATAATCAGCCTTTCTCTGAAAGCTAAGATTGATCTGATTGCCCCCATTGTTCTTCTACTATAACAATTAAAAGTCATAAAAGTACCCAGGATTCCTGGATAGAAAAACAGGAAAAAACTAAGAAAATTCATAGAAATATGTAGATTACTGAGCAAGCACATTCTTCCTGATCTCTAGTTTTCTGGTTTGGCTACGTTTGTTTATTTGTGAAATTCGTAAGATTATCTTCATGCCATAAAAGGTATTTTCATTGCTAGTTCTATTTACAATAAGTATCTAGGCACATCTGTTGTCTCAAGTGCATTAATGTTCAATATTTAAACTTGCTCAATATTAAAAATAAAACTCTATTTAATGCTCCTAATCAATCATCTGTGTATTTAATACCCTGTTTTGGTTTCTTACTAAATTTTGTTAGCTCTAACATTTCAACGTGGAGGTAGCGAGTACCATCTACTTTCAGAGTGATTCAGAATGCAGACCACATTAAAAAAAAGTAAATCTGATCTGCTTCTGGGAAACAACAACTAAAAGCACATTCTCGAAGAGATTAATGCCTCCCACCTCCCAGGAATGGAGATGAGAAAAAGCATTTGAGCTGTCAGGCTCTGGTCTTTGCTGGGAGGCTGTGTCATAGGTTGTGATTTCCCAGTTGAGACCGGCATCCGTTTGTACCAGCCCTCCTCTGGAACGGGGAAGCGTTAGCTGCCCGTGGAAGTGAGGCTGTTAGAAAAAGCCTCCCAGGAGCAGAGCAGGGCACAGTCGTATTGCCAAGCTCCGGGTTTGCCTGCGAAGTATAAAGCAACAGCTGGGTACAACCCCTCATCATAAACTCTCATTTGTGGTTTGCTGCTTTTCCCACTATGTAACATAATTTGCTCAGCAGAGAGGTGCATCTCAGACTTTGGGGTGTAGAGACCTGATTCAGGGTACAGAATGCGGATGTACAGCTCAAAGCAGGCAGGATCTGCTGTAGGCCCGAAGCAAGCTTTGACCCGGAGATAACATGCAATGCATGTAAACCTTGTAAATGGTTTCATCTGCAGTCAGTGGCAGCATTCCAAATGACTAACGGAAAGAAAATCAAACCTTTCCCTATAAGCATCCTGTAACACAGCTTTCTCACAGCTGTGAGGAAAAAAAAAAAGCATGCTTACATGGGGACAAGCTTAGATCCCACTGCCTCTGTTTTAGCATGGGATTTCTTTAATTAAAATTTAGATCTGTTCCTACAAACACTTACCTACACAGACAAGCATGTGAATTTCCATGAGTTTACGTGTTTGTGGGCAGAAATTATACCTCTGCTTCTTTTTTGACAAGCCTAACAAAGGTTTGAGTGGTAAATAAATGATAATTTCTGCATATCAGTAAAAACCACAATGTAAACTGTAATCAAACCCAATGAAAAATACCATGTCTGTAAGAAGCAAGAAATTCTTCAACTTCACAAGCTACAAATCCATACCACACATGAGAAAACAGTCTGACATCTCTCTAGGATTCCCTAAAGCATTTTTTATGTGGCTTTCTGTCCTTAACAATCATTCTAGTATTTGCAAGAAGCCCACAATCTGTTCCTATTAAAATAGCAGCTTACCTTGTTAAAGTTAAAGCTTACCTTACAAGATGTTAAAGTAGAACAAAAAACATAATGCTGATTAAGTTGCATTTAAATTTTCAACCAACTTGCTTCACATCATTTAACATTGTCAACTTTCTCTGTTCGAGTTCTTTCTGACCAAGAAAAAGAAAAATTTAAGCCTACTGAACATATTTATTTCTAACTACTTTAGTTGTAGAGATTCTCATGGAAGGCCTATTTTAGCCAAGAGATTGTGCAGAAAAGGTTAGACTGAAATTGATTTTAAAGGTATGTAGCAGTGAGGAATGTGTGATGTAAGAATGTAATAGTATGAATAAAGTAAGTTAATTAATTGAGAAAACAGAGAACCCAAACATTAGCAACCAGAGTAAGCCAATAAAAGATTATGGCTAGTTCCACCGCAAACACATCAGCCTAAATCCAATGCCATGGTGATTTCCACTGCCTGTGAATCTGGCTCCTAACCTTGATAAACAAAGAGAATACTACGTAATCTGTTGAGATAATGGATTAAATTTCAGTTAAGCTTTTATTTATTCTTTTCAAAAAAGATTGGGGAGTGGGTGGCTTTGAAAGTTCTTTATTCTTTTGGTAACATTCTTTAAAATCTTTGACAAATGTTTTTCCATTTTTTTAATCTTTAATGCATTTATCTGATTAGGTCACGTGCCTTATGCTAGGATGCAAAGTATTTTAGCAAAAGACTGAAACGTCTCTTTCACAGTGGCCAACAGCAGTTATGCACACAGGAGGAAAAACACTGGTTATAAGACCAAACGGGAAGGGGAAAAAATGGTTTGAAAACGCGTATAAATGAGCACAGACCCAGGGATTTCAGCAGGTGACGACAGGACCCACCAAAGCGGCAGTCTGTCCTCAA
>NW_008794085.1:2746254-2746474 GCF_000699145.1 Aptenodytes forsteri
CCGCGCAGCCGCGCAGGCCCCGCGGCCGCCACCGAATCCTGCGGGCGCCGGGGGAGGCGGGGAGGCTGCCCTCACGGCGATGCCCGCCCCGCGAGCGGGAGTTCCCGGCGGCCGCCACTGAATCCTGCGGGCGCCCGGGGAGGCGCCCCGGCCCTCACGGCGATGCCCGCTCGGGGCTCCCAGGCCAGGGGGCAGTGCCCGACCCGCGCTGCCCCGGCCT
>NW_008794085.1:2746998-2748967 GCF_000699145.1 Aptenodytes forsteri
GGCCCCACGGGGAGTTTCCTGAACGCGGCGGGCAGCCCTCGTGTCGGGAGGGGAGGGTAACTGCGTGCGTGGCGCAGCGTGAGGAATAAGGAACAAGGAGGCGTTTCAGGGTTAAGGATACTAAGTTTCTCCCCCCCAGTTTTGCATGCGAAGTCCATCATCTGTGCAGGTCGCATCGCAGGTACGGCCAGGTGTCATCGGAGCCAGTTAAGGTTAAGGTTAAAATGGGATCGTCCGTTGGCAGTGGTACCCAGTGGAGGCTAAAACGTAGAACAAGTTAAATCTCCGGAGATGCAAGTCAAATATCTTCCCGTGCTTTCTGCGCTTAGTTGGAAGTCCGTAATCTATGGGATCTTTTTGAATTTCTGCTATTGAAACCACACATAATTGTAAGCAAAAGGGGAAAGCGATTGGTGCTGGAATTTGAACATACTGCTGAACTCTGAAACCGACTTAAGGCTTTTGTGCCTTTCTCATGTATTTGCAGTTTGAGTACCAAAATTAGATACTATTCCTTCTCAAAAAAACCCTAAACCAACCAAGCAGTTACCTAAATAATACTCAGAGAAATCCTGCTGGTTGTTTTCACAATTGAAAGACTAGAAGCACTCTTCTGTGTGGGAATTGGTTGTCCCCCAAATTCTACAGAGTATCTCAAAATATACAGTGACTTGGCATCAGTAGAAGCTTTTGCCCCTGTTTTAAGTAGTAGGATGTGGTTTTTAATATAAATAGGATATGTGTCAATGCTGCTTTGAACAAAAAAATGACAGAAGCAGTTATTATGCCAGGGGTTTTCCTACATGGTGAGTAAAGTATAATGTCTATGCTGACATATGGAAGTATTATTTTTGAAGCCAGATTCTCTGAAAACAGAAAATTACATGAGCTATTTCATACAGAATACGGAATTTCTTTCATAAGGAAAGAATGTGTTTTTACCTGTAGGTATCGGCAGTATGATGCAAGAAAGTCTAGAACAATGGTTGTCAATTTTTTATTTTATTTTATTTTTTTTTTAGAAAAACGCCCCCTTTCTATATTTCTGATGGTTTGGATACATTCCACATACTTCCAAAGGGATCTGCCCACCAATTTGGGAGTGTTAGAAGAGGCCAGGAGATCAAGCCTGTCAGCAGTTATTAGGTAATTATTCCAGTAATCTAGCAATCATTTTAGTAATCTGAGGCTCAGGTTTGCGATCAAATAAGGGTTTGTTCCCATGCTCTTCCAAAGCTGACAGTGTTAAATTGGCAGTGTAGATTAAGTTGTGGACAAGTCTGAAGGACTAGGAGATGAATTGGTCAACAAGTAGTTAGACACTAAACCATCTTGCAATCTTTTGTATAGTTAGGATTTTTTCTAAGATCTTTGTAATACTGTATGTTGATAATGAAAGCCATAAATATATTTTTGAAGGTGAAATGTGGCAGACTAATGCTGACTGCCGAATGTGCTTGCTCTGAATTGTCAGAATCAAGAAAGACTGAAACACGATTTCTTGATTTGAATCTCCATCTGTGGATATTTATTATAAGTTCTAAAAATCTCTGTAGGATGCATATGGCAAATGAGTAATTTTTTGAACTTCCGCATTTTGTAATGTTCTGGGTTGTTTTTATTTTTTTCTTCCCTATGTTTTAATGTTGTATTAAGGAGTGTTTTTGCATTTAATAGATACTTGCAGATGTCTCGTACAAATTGAGAACACATTATTAATTTAAGGATGGAAATCCTTAGAAAACCAGAAAATTGAAGTGAAATCTTAATGTCTGAAATAGAGAAATTGATAACATTTCCCAAGCTACCTTGCATCTACTTTTATAAAGCTTCTGTCGTGTCTTAAAAAATGACAATGACAACTAATAGATACATGTCTCGTACAAATTGAGAACACATTATTAATTTAAGGATAAGGAGTGATTTAATAGATACTTGCATATGTCTCGTACAAATTGAGAATTGAGAA